>NW_026057582.1:103022096-103322096 GCF_023721935.1 Panthera uncia | reverse complement strand
TGTATGAAATTCCATCATAAAATACAAAGCAGAAGTTTTCACTTAATACTACTGTCAACTTGGTGCTAGCATCAAGAAGAGTTCTACCAGGTCACAGATCCCTCCCTTTCTGTACTGGATTCTAACTGGAATCATAGCCAGTAGGACCCAGAGAGCCAAACATTTTGAAAAGCATGGCAATTCAAATGGTTGCCCTTCTCTGATACAGCCAGATTAGCTATGAGGCTGCTCTGTCATTATAAGGACCCTAACTCCAAATTAAATCAGATTTGTGAACTGCAAGGCAATACTATAGTGACCCCCATATATTACTTACTCTTTTCCTTCTGTCTCTAGGGAGTTTGTCTTGTAAATCCCTTTCCTGCACAGGTCAATACAAAAAATTTGTCTTGTAAATCCCTTTCTGACACAGGTCAATTCAAAAAAATTTGAACAAAAGGAGACTACACTTAAACAAAATCAGCCTGAAATAACAGCAAATCATCCCAACCTCAAGCAAAATAAACTTTCTAATCTCAATGTATATTTTGGGGTTTTAGTACCCAGAAAAACAATCTAAAAGGTTTGTTTTATTCCTACTGAGAGGCAAGAAAAATCTGAGAACTTACAAAGGCCTCAATTTCATTCAAGAACAAATGTAAGGAAAATTTACATTCAAAATATTTTAAGCCTTTGTTTCTACTGAATAAATATAATTATTTTAGTAAAGAAAATTAAGTCTCCCAAACATTATTCAATACATTTGGCAAGGAATTTTTAAATGCTAAATTGTACAAAATATTTTCTGTTCTTTTTCATATTTTAAAATATACCAAAAACAATCGGTACTACACCAAGAAGCAAGTACAGGATGCCTCTGGTATGGAAGCAGGAGGCACATGCTCACCCACTTGTTACTAAATTCAAGTGCACAAAAATTTCACCAAAGATCCAGGAAAACTCTCCACCTTCCATTACAAAGCTAATAAATAGTAACACCAACAGAAATGTCTGCGCTCCTCCTAAAAACAAAAGAAGAAAACTACATCTTACATGCAACATTTGTTACTTCCAGACAGAGCAGAATTCTCCTGCAGAATTGCTGAGCGGGAAACGCCATTGAAACCGCCCTGGAGTTCCAGGTGCAGGTGGTCCAAAAGGTATCGCATGAATTCATGGGCATCCTGTTGCTGATAGCCCCTAAAGCAAAAAGAAACAATGGTCACTGGGGAGGCTCCACCTGCCCAGCCAAACATTCAGGAAGGCAAAGCGTTGCGAAGGGCTGCAGTCCCACCTCAGAGCACAGTCCCCCCGCTTGCCCCAGGTTTTACTTCTCTTCAGGGAGAATTTCTAAAATTTCTCCATGAGGAACAATTCTCCTAAAACAAGTGTGAAAACACAGAACATTAGAGCTAACTGGGCTTGCAGTGATCTCAACTGAACTCACTTTAGAGATAAAAACTGAGGGGGCAAGAAAAGGGGTGTATGACGTGCCTAAGTTCTATAACAAAGGACTTACAGAGATGGTACAAACTCTAACCCATTTCTCCTAGATGGACTCCGAGCTTTCCCACTATCACACATGGCCTCTCTAGAAGATGCTCAAATGTTAAAAGTGTCACATGTTGCCCTCACCAGAAAACTAGGTCTAAACTACTGTTATAAGAGATAAGGAATTTAAAACTATTTTTTTAGATTGAAAGATACTAATTTTTTAACTTTCTAAAGAGTCTATACTTGGTTCCTAATCTCTGATTCAAAAGACATTTTTTATTTTTTATTTTTTTTTTAAAAGACATTTTTTAAATAAATACTTTAAAAAATGCATTGACTCATATACAATTATGCTCTAGCCTAAAACTTGAATATAAGCAGCAACATATTCTTAACTCACTTCTTGTACTATATTCAGACAGGAAATTGTATGGAATTCTGATACTAATATAGACCATGACAAGTGAACAGTAATGAAGGCAGACAGAAAATGAAGCTGGTACAGTTGAAGATTATAGAGGTTAACGTACATAAAATAATCAAGCAATGAAACACGTATAAAGTACTTTAAAACACTATGGGTAGAAAACATTTCTGACTACAGTTTGCTAGCATGGAGGTTCTTTTTATCTTTTAAATCACAAGTTTTTCTGGCTTGGTCTTGAGTCAAAACTTCCACCACTCTTCTAGGCAGTGGTTCCACAAACAAATTTCTTTCAAGCAGAGTTTCCCTCAATATATATTTTCCTCCTTTCCCTAAAATTTCTCCTGGAAATCATCAATTATTGAAAACATCTACCCAACCAATGCAACGTAAGTCAGAAGTCACTTGACCACTATAGCTTTAACTGATCTCTTTAGCAACTAAGTATCAATATATGTTCAAGGATTTCTTCTAAGACTTCTATAAACAAAAATGTTAAAATTCAGTCAAAAGTATTCCAAGTTGGTAGTTCTTTTACATATCTATGGAGGTGCTTTAAACTTTTTCATCATAACATCCAATTTTTTTATGACTCAAAGTTAAGATTAGTATCTCAGATCATATGTGAAATTCTATCACATATAAAACAGTTTTATTCTCTCACCGAAATAAGCTAATCTCTAATCATTTTTCTCAAATGGGTCATGAAAACCAGTACTTTGTAGTTATGTTGATTTGTACTTTCATCAAACACATATCCATTCCTTTTTAAAAAACAATCTTCCTAATGTACATTCATGAATGCTTCCCAACACACCACGATTCTCTTTTCTTATATAAAAGCACATTATTTTCGAACACTTCCCTTACCATCAGGAACATTTTTTTTAACCTTCATGTGATCATGGAACACTCAGCTGTTCTATAAAGGTATAACTTATATTTTTGTTCCAATTTGTGATCTTTACAAAAAAAAACAAAAAACAAAAAACAAAAAACCACTGGCTCTGCTTCTTTTCTTCTAAGACTAGGAAATTTTGGGGCCCCAGGGTGGCTCAGTCGGTTGAGTGTCCGACTTTGGCTCAGGTCATGATCTCGCAGTTTGTGAGTTCGAGCCCCGCATCGGGCTCTGCGCTGGAAGCTTGGAGCCTGGAGCCTGCTTCGGATTCTGTGTCCCTCTCTCTCTGCCCCTCCCTGGCTCACACCATGTCTCTCTCTCCCTCTCTCTCTTAAAAATAAACATTAAAAAAAAAATTAAGACTAGGAAATTTTTCTGATTGACTAAACAGACATTTACAACTCCATTTTTAAACACTTTCACTGACTTATCTGAAAGTCTTAAAAAATACTATTTAGTAAGTTACAACCAACAAACTTCAGTTAGCTTTTCAATTATTTCCCAATTATACAATCTGGAGCTTCAAAATTTCCTTTGCATTCAACTTAGGTCTCTCTTGGTTGGTAATCATGTTTAAAGGAAACACTCCTCACATTGGATGCAATGTTTGTTTTGGATACAAATCATTTCAGTGACGTCACCCGAGCAAGTGCTTGTGAATTAGTGAGGAAACAGATTTATAAAAAAACTGGGTGGCTCAGTCAGTTAAGTGTCTGACTTCAGCTCAGGTCAGGATCCCACAGTTCATGAGTTCGAGCCCCGCTGTCAACTGTGCTGACAGCTCAGAGCCTGGAGCCTGCTTCAGATTCTGTGTCTCCCTCTCTCTGTGCCCCTCCCCGGCTCATTCTCTGTCTCTCTCTCTCTCAAAAATAAATAAACAAAACAAAAAAAAAAAAAGCCAACTGGTATCTCTCTGACAGACCAGAATTAAGAAAGTAAAGACGGAGGGGGAAAAAACAGTGGCTCCAGTTTTAATACTGTTCCTTATCTCCATTTGTTTGTAACCTTAGATAAAGATTACCTCCTTAATGCTTACAGAAAATCTGTGTCATAAAGATGCTGTGAGAAATAATGGTGGCGACCACAATGCAAATATAAAAAGCCCAAAAGATCATGAAGCATCCCTTCTGAGTGAAGGAGACGAGAAAGAGGGGCACTGCTGAAGCACCACGTATAAGAATACAAGGGCAACTGTTTCTTCACAACAATTTTTGGCATGATAAGACAAGCTATGTTTTTTAAAATTTTTTTAAAAGTTTATTTTGAGAGAGAGTGCAAGTAAGGGGCAGAGAGAGAGGGAGAGAGAGAGAATCCTAAGCAAGCAACGCACTGTCAACATGGAGCCCAACGTGGGGCTCGAACCCACGAACCTTGAGACCAAAATCAAGAGTCAGGAGCTCAACTGACTGAGCCATCCAGGTGCCCCAAGACAAGCTATATTTACTCACATCGTACAAATAAAGAAGTGTTCCAATAAAGAATAGTAAAAGAAAATGCTACTTTGTACCTGGGCTTAAGTGTGAAAAGCAGACATTCCAAGTAATGAAACAGATACCACAGAATACAAACAGATGCAAGTACTTCCTGTATGAAGCCAACACACACACAGTCGTGACATACACCTGTACATTACTGACTATGCTCTGTTTTGGCAGTACCAGTACGTAATGCATAAAATGCAAAGTCCAATAGGGAACAGAATATGCCTATACAGAATCAAATTTTATCATTCCAGAGAAAACTTCTTCTAAAATACCTAGGACATACTCTAATTTTAGGTCGTGTTCTTATTTTTTAAATAACTTTAACATTCATAAAATAATTGTTACTATTTTTTCTAAATTATCTGAAATACCAAAATCAATTACAATTATCTATTCCTATCCATTTTGTGGAATCAACCATGGCTGAGTTTCTCGGAGATAAAAATACCAAAAAGTGAAAATAACAAACATGATTGTTTTTATTTACAAAACACACAAAAACATACAAAAGCAAAACTCCTACTCAGAAGAAATAGTACTACTTAATTATAAATTGCTAACAGCATACCTAGAAAGATTACCATTAAATTAAGATCTCACATGCAAAGACTTATTTGTTATCCACAAAGATATTTTTTATATTCTCTACAAAGCCAAGTTAGCTAGCAAATATAAAAATAATGTTTCGGTACTTTATTCACTCACCATTTTTAAACATTAATTACAACAAGAACTGATAAAAACAAAACTACAGAAAACTCGATTTTGAGAAGTCAAGGCCAATACATATTAAGTCAAGTTTATCTGAAATCAGAGACAGCACAAAAATGATATAAGAAGCAAGGGAATAAATACCAGGACCTGATCTGAATTATCAAGAGGCTCTCCTGGAGAGGTAGCATTAAACTTGACCTTAAAGAAGAAACTGGGCATCATAAAGCAAATCCCATAAGACAAACATAACAAAGATACAGAGGCAATGAGACAACAAACATCATGTTAAGGAAAGCAAGGAGTTAAAAAAAAAAAAAAAAAGGCCTATCAAAATTAAAAGCAAGTATCTTTCTTTTAAGTAATTTCTATGCCCAATGTGGGGCTCAAACTCACAAGCCTGAGATCAAGAGTCAGATCAAGAGTCACATGCTCTACCAACTGAGCCAGCCAAGCACCCCAAAGCCAGTATCTTTTGACCCAGCAATTGTCTCTTGAACCAGCAACTGCTCTCTTAGAACCTTGCACATACACGTATGAGACTATCCACTGCAGCACTGTCTCCAACAGCAAAAGAAATGGTCTATATAACCACTGGTAGGGGACTGTATATAAATTATGATACGACCATAAAGTAGAACACTATGTGGCCATAAAATGAACAGAGAAAGAAAGTTATTGATACTAATATGAATCACTTCAAAGTAGGAAAAAAATTTTGTTACCATTTGTTAAAAATTATACACACACACCCCACACTTGTACATACACAGAGTATCACCAAAAGGATACAAAAAAATCTAGTAACTATGACTGCTTCCAGAAAACAAAATGAATGGCTGGTAAATACAGTAAAAGAAAAAACTTTCATTGTATATTCCTTTTTTCATCTTTGGAAATTTGGAGCCATTTGTATTTTATCTATTTAAAAAACATAAACGTAAAGGTACTTTTATGAAAAGGAAAAGGACAGGAAAAGCAGGACATACTAGGTAGCAGTAAGAAGTGTGGTAAGTAGATAGGCATGTTGAGAAGGTCAAACTTTGGCAATTGTTTACCTGCTGGCTTTTGGTCTGAGTAGGGAAAAAGAAAGAATAGCTTAGGTGGTTTCTATACCCAAAGGTGCTGATTACATTTACAGTGTATTCTTTTCTGCATTTATTTAATGAATGAAAGCTGTTCCTACTTCCAGATGCATGTTTTTATTTCATTCCAAGGGATCAAATTCCCGAGACACTGTCATAGGTTTTAATCAGGAAAATGGGCTTCCTAACATTTTTTTTTAATGTTTTATTATTTATTTTTGAGCGAGCACACACAAGTGACGGAGGGGCAGGGGAAGAGGGAGACAGAGGATCTGAAACAGGCTCTGTGCTGACAGCAGAGAACCTGATGCAGGGCTCAAACTCAGGAACCATGAGACCATGACCTGAGCCGAAGTCAGACACTTAACAGACTGAGCCACCCAGGCACCCCACTTCCTAACATTTTTAAAACATTTATTTGGGGATCATAAATATAACAAAAACATAGTTCAAAACTCCCTACACTTCTACAGAGGCACACTATAGGAACTTTACCCTGCACACCTAATAGGAGTAACAGCTTTAAGAAGAAAGCCCCACACCTCCCTGACTCACACCTGGGTGTTGTAGAGTAACATTACACTTAAGCTTTATCCTTGATATAATCTCAAGATCTAGATATAACCAAGAGAAAATTATTCTTTGATTAAAAGACAATGGGGAACAATCTCAATTACTGCAGAACTAAATGAAAGCCCTGCGAACAACACACAGTCATTCTACTCTCATCAGTCAGTAAGGAAATCTAAGAGTTCATGTGTAGGAATCACTCCATTTCTCAATTTTTTTTTTTTTTTTTTAGAAAATAATCCAATTTATTCTCTAGGGAATGGGGCCACCCCTCTCAGATCTAGGGTGCCGTCCATCCTTAAATAAACAGAAACGTGGTTACCTTTTCCAAGAGTCCTTTCCTTTCATCGGTAAGGGAACAGGATGTACAAAATTAAGCAGCTAAAAATAAAATCATGCTCACAGGCTACAGAAACTTTATACAAAGGGCAGAGATGTGGGCAGACTTAGAAGAAAAGTACAATTCTATTGAATACAAGTTTCATACTGTTTCTAAACTGATTAAGAATAAAGGACCTGAGGGGCACCTGGGTGGCTCAGTCGGTTAAGCATCCAACCCTTGATTTTGGCTCCTCCCCTACTCGTGCTCTCTTTCTCTCCCAAAATAAAAAAATAAACTTAAAAAAAAAAAAGAAAGAAAAATAAAGGACCTGAGTCACCATGGGGACCAAGCAGAATAGTATAAAGTTAGTTGGTGAGCTTTATTCAGGCATGTAGACAAATTACTGCTCACACATCTATCATTTACCAACTCCACAAAGACCTGGATTCTAATTCTGGTCCTACACTTACTAGATGCTTAAGACTGAACAAGTTTACCTCCTCTGTCTCAGTTTTATCTTTTTTAAAATGGGGCTAACCCTTCCTACCTTGACAAATTTTATTGTTGGGTTTTTTAATTAAAGTCAGACATAAAAGACGTAAAGTACTGGGCACATAGCATTCAATAAATAGAAACTATTTTAATATAGTTTATAAAACATATAAGCTATATAAAAACATATAAAAATATGTACGTATTTATAAATATATAGTTTACAAAACACAAAGACTAAGTCCCTACCAAGAGTCTAACTAGGAGACTGTGTTAGAAATGTTAATATTAAGTCCAAACTTGGTTAGTGGTAAATGAAACCGTCATTTCCACCTTTCCTACTTAGAGTCAAGAAACTTTAAAATCCTGGGGCACCTGGGTGGCTCAGCTGGTTGAGCATCCGACTTCAGCTCAGGTCATGATCTCGCAGTTTGTGAGACCCATATTGGTCTCACTTCTATTAGTGTGGAGCCTGCTTCGGATCATCTGTCCCCCGTCACTCTCCCCCTCCCCCACTTATGCTCTCTCAAAAAATAAACATTAAATATTTTTTAAAATTAAACAAAACAAAAGAAACTTTAAAATCCTTACAAAATTTATCTCCTCTGGAAGCGGATTTAAATGGCATGATATATAAAAGAAATTTCCTTCAAAACAAAGACCAGGGGGAACAACAGTCGATCACCTCAGGTCCTCAAGGCTAGACTTTTCAAGTTAAGGTAACAAATGACAGTTCTGTTTATTACCTTTTAAACATTTCTTTATATTACTAATATATCTAAACTACTATTAGGCAATAGAGCAAGAAAAAGAGCTAACTTTTACTAAAGCAGGCTGTTGTGTTTTTTGTTTGTTTGTTTTTAAAGGAGAGGAATATACATTAGATGCCCACATCCTAACTAGCAAGAGCACGGACACGTTTCAGAAGGATGAAATCAGCAGAAGGTAGCAAAGACTGTTGTCAAACACCTGCAGTGCCTCAAATCTGCTACTACCTGAATCCCTACAGAGATGACTAACCAAGGAGAAGAGGCAGATTCCTCTGACAGCAAGGCTATTTCCCTTCTCAAGTGAGGCCAGAGACAGCAAGGAAAACACAGTGACTCCACAGGCACATTAGGATGTGGCCCAGTTACCTTCTGAAAACTGAATCCTGATGGACTAGCCTTGACTAGTCTTCTAACACCTTTAGAACCCAGCCCAAACAGTGAAATGTAAGACACATATTTCTGCAGTTGCATTTGAATTTTTTTTTAGTTGAAATAACAAGATGGTGTATATGGTAATTATTCTTCATAAAAGTTTGAAAGTATCTAATATCTAAAAGCTATAAAGAACTTATCAAACTCAACACCCAAAAAACAAATAACTTAGTTAAGAAACGGAAAGAAGATACGAACACTTTTCCAAAGAAGACATCCAGATGACTAACAGACACATGAAAAGATGCTCAACATCACTCATCATCAGGGAAATATAAATCAAAACCACAATAAGATACCACCTCACACCTGTCAGAATGGCTAAAATTAACACAAGAAACAAAAGCTACTAGCAAGGATGCAGAGAAAGGGGAACAGTCTTGCACTGTTAGTGGGAATGCAAACTGGTGCAGCCACTCTAGAAAACAGTATGAAGGCTCCTCAACAAACTAAAAACAGAACCCTACAACCTAGCAATCGCACTACTAGGCATTTATCCACAGGATACAGATGTGCTGTTTCAAAGGGACACATGAACCCCCATGTTTATAGCAGCACTATCAACAATAGCCGAAGTATGGAAAGAGCCTAAATGTCCATCGATAGATGAATGGATAAAGAAGATGTGGTGTGTGTGTGTGTGTGTGTGTGTGTGTGTGTGTGTGTGTGTATATATATATATATATATATATATATATATAATGGAGTATTACTTGGCAATGAAAAAGAATGAAATCTTGCCATTTGCAAGTTCGTGGATGGAACTGGAGGGTATTAGGCTAAGTGAAATTAGTCAGAGAAAGACAAAAATCATATGACTTCACTCATATGAGGACTTTAAGAGACAAAACAGATGAACATAAGAGAAGGGAAACAAAAATAATATAAAAACAGGGCCTGGGTGGCGCAGTCGGTTAAGCGTCCGACTTCAGCCAGGTCACGATCTCGCGGTCCGTGAGTTCGAGCCCCGCGTCAGGCTCTGGGCTGATGGCTCGGAGCCTGGAGCCTGTTTCCGATTCTGTGTCTCCCTCTCTCTCTGCCCCTCCCCCATTCATGCTCTGTCTCTCTCTGTCCCAAAAATAAAATAAAAAACGTTGAAAAAAAAAATTAAAAAAAAAAAAAAAAAAAAAACAGGGAGGAGGGCAAAACAGAAGAGACTCATAAATATGGAGAACACACTGAGGATTACTGGAGGGGTTGTGGGAAGGGGGAGGGGCTAAATGAGTAAGGGGCACTGAGGAATCTACTCCTGAAATCACTGTTGCACTATATGCTAACTAATTTGGATGTAAATTTAAAAAAATAAAAAATACAAATAAATAAATAAATAAATAAATAAATAACATTAAAAAAAAGAAACTAAAAATAGAACTTCCATGTGATTCAGTAATTGCATTATTAGGTATTTACTCAAAGGATACAAAAACACAGATTCAAAGGGGTACGTGCACCCCAATGTTTATACAGCATTATCAATAATAGTCAAATTATGGAGAGAGCCCAAATGTCCACTGACTGATGAATGGATAAAGAAGATGTGCTATGGGGCGTCTGGGTGGCTCAGTTAGTTAAGGGCCCAGCTTCAGCTCAGGTCATAATCTCACGGTTACTAAATCGAGCCCCGCATCAGGCTCTGTGCTGTCAGCTTGGAGCCTGGAGCCTGCTTCGGATTCTGTGTCTCCCTCTCTCTGCCCCTCCCCTACTTGAGCACTCTCGCTCTCTCTTTCTCTCTCTCTCTCAAAAACAAATAAACATTTAAAAATTTTCTTAAAAGATGTGGTGTATATATAATATATATATAATATATATACACACACACACACACACACACAATGTATTGTATGTATACAATATATACAATGGATTCAGCCACCAAAAAGAATGAAATCTTACCATTTGCAATGTGGATGGAGCTAGAATGTGTTATGCTAAGTGAAATAAATTAATCAGAGAAGGACAAATACCATATGATTTCACTCATATTTAGAATTTAAGAAACAAAGCAGATGAACATATGGGAGGGAGGCAGTAAGAGAAGAGAGGGAAACAAACCACAAAAGACTCTTAATGATAGCGGACAAACTATGGGTTGATGGAGGAGGGTGGGAGACAGGCTAGATGGGTGATGGGTACTAAGGAGGGCACCTGCTGTGAGGAATACTGAGTGCTGTATGTAAGTGATGAATCACTGACTTCTACTCCAAAGCCAATACTTCACTGTATGTTGGTTAACAAAAATTTAAATTAAAAAAAAAATTTTTTTTTTAAAGAATCAAGGAAATTTTGTCCAGTATGTTTTCCTAGAGCACCTAACTTATTTATAAGGGCTTTGTTTTCAGAACAAAATATCCTACTCCCTGTGTGTGTGTGTGTGTGTGTGTGTGAAAAAGAGTGCATGAGAACATGTGTGCACCAGCAGGGGAGGGGCAGAGAGAGAGAGGGAGAAAGAGAATCCCAAGCAGGCTCTGTGGTGTCAAGGTGTCAATGTCATGTTAGTGCAGAGCCCGACCCAGGGCTTGATCTCGTGAACCGTGAGATCATGACTTGAGCCAAAACCAAGAGTCAGACACTTAACGGAATTAGCCACCCAGGCACTGCCTTTACCCTTTACCCTTTGTTAAAGTCATTTTTAATGTCTATATATTATTTAAACATACACATTTGTCTAGTCAAATGATCCAACTCTTGTTCTTCTCATTTTAATAACAAAACAAAATAAAGCCAGTCTTTATTATTTAGAATACCACCGCTTCATAGGAAATTGTTCCAGGAATAGTATGAAGACTAATATTGATTTTTAAAATATGCTTCATTAAGTAATACTTACCTAAAATTTGGCATGATCTTCCAAACAACGTAAAATAAGGACTCTGGGCTAAATGCAGTCTGGCTACCTTGCCATAAAGCACAGAGTGTCTTTCTAAACTCTTCGACCAAAGACCTGGAAAAGAAGAAAGTGAGAGGCTACTATTTCAATGCATAATGTCCAACTGGCTACAACTCATAATAAAAGTGAAAACATATATGCTTAACTTGGATGTAAATTAAAAAAAAAATACATTAAAAAAAATGAAAACATAAAAAGGGTTTGGTTTCTTCTAACCTAATTCTGACAGTTAAGTAAGAGCATCTCAAAAACCCACATAAAGAGCAGCAATTATAGACAAAACTAGGTTTTTTTAACCCCACAACGAACATGGAGTGTGCCAGAGTAATGGCATACTTGTAGAATAAAGCAATAGAGAAGTTACAAATTACTTCAAAATGTACATTTTTAAAAAACTTTTTTAAGTTTTTAAGTAACAGAATCTCTTTCTCCATTTCCTGTAGTTTTCCTTCTTACCACTTACAAGGAGCACTTCCCAGACCTCAGTGTGTGAGAATCGGCTCATTTCTGTCTGAGACAATTCATCTGACCACAAAGCTTCAACACTCAGCTCTACACCATGACTCCCAAATCCAAATCTAAAAGCCAGATTCTCTCATGACCACGTTTCAGTCAGGTTTTTCCAGTTTCCAAGGGGAATTTTCTTCTGAATGTCCTTTGTCACTTCAAACCCAATGTACACTAAAGCTGCTCTCTATACTCTCCCTACTACCGCCCAATAACCATTCTCTTCTCTCATAGGAACAGAACTTCCAATTTTTGCTTGGTGTAAGAACTCCTGGAATAAAAAACTTTGAGTGTGTTCAACTTCTGAGAAGTTTCCTTAAAGAGAAAGAGTAGTTGTCATTAATCCCTTCCTTCTTCCTTCTAGCTGGAAGGACAAAATGGTGGCGATCCAGCACCACTCTGAACTATGTGGATGACAGCCCTACCCTAGGGTTGGTGGAACAGAAAGCTACAAGGAGCACGATGATGGTGTCAAACAGCCCTAGAGGGATAATCTCTAACTTTTACACGAGAAAATAAACAACGGTTGTTTAAGTCACTATTAATTTTGTTTTCCTATGCAGGTAGCTAGAATGAAACACCTCCAATAACCAGGTAAACTGAAACATCACCAAACAGCTTCAATACCTGTGTCTGTCAATACACCTACCATCCTCACAGATACCTGACTGGTTTCTCAGAGAATCTCACTAATAGCTCAACCTTTGTCATCCAGTAGTGTGCTCACAAACCATATTTTTTGCTTCCTAGTACCTGAACCTTCTTCCTGTATTTGAGGAATTCCCCACGTTAAGAGTCTGGGTAAGAGTCAGAGCCTGCTTCCCACTATGGAAGTTGGAAAGCCCAGATACTTGCTTTCTCAAACCACCTTGCAGCCAGCACTCAGGTACATGGCCTGGGTCCTGCCTATTTGAAGCAGAAGTTAGTGAGGCGAAGAAGCTGGGGCAGTGGCAAATTCCTTCTGGTGACAAAGAACATCACCTGGAGTACAGAGGCAGCAATAATAGCAGAAACCGCAGCATTCACCCAGCACTCAACTCCAGCAGGAACTCTGGTGTCACAATGGGAAGTGTGTTAGAGGACAGTAATATCCTTATGGGATAGTTCCATGGGGTGATTGTGGCTATGGTTCTGGATGTCTAGATGCCAGACCTGATTTTCCACCCATCCAGTAATAGCTTACCAACAGACTTTGAATAAATTCTTTTTCTGCCTAAGATGGCCAGAGATAATTTCTGCAATTTATAACTAAACCCTAAATGACACTAATGCATCAAGTACTACTCATACGCCCTTAATTTTTCTGAAAATGTATTTTTTCCTCCTTATTTCACTGCTATCCCCTCCAACCCAAATACTATAAAGTGTGAAGTCTCCTTGAATGCAGGCATTTTTCCAGTTCATTCTATATGCTGCTAGCAAAGTAAACTCTTAAAGACATCACTTATAGTGGTATGACTACTCCCTACTCCAATGCCTGGCTCTAAAGTTCCCTGGTATTTTGGCTCTATGCAAACTGTACACTATTCTAACATGTTCTATCGTAATTTCCCTGAGCCTCTTAAGCAGAATAATGTCAGATCGTAAAATGGTTTTTCAGAATGTGTGGGGATGGGGTGTGTGGGAGCAGGAATGGGCAGGCAGAAAGAATATTACGTTAAAATATATACCAATTATAAATCATAGCCTTATTTCAGTAATGTTAAAATATGAAAAAATGTGCCCACTGATAATAGATAATAGAGATTATCTGAACCCCAAATAGAGCACAGCTGCACTGAATTTGCATACATATCGGTTCTCAATAATCATTTGTCAATTTTCCCTTCTCCGTGTCAACTAAAAATTGATTGCATTGCCCCATAATTAATGTGAGGACTACAAATTAATTTTATTAGCCAAAAGAGGTTTATCTACTATTATAAGACAAATCAACTCACAAAGGCTAATGATATTCATGCTGGTCTAAACCTAGAACTGTGTTTCATATATAGATATCAATTTGAGAGCTCAAATCCACAAAGACTTAATAAGTAGAGAGCTAAATTTATCCTCCCATTAGGTAAACAGAAATAAAAGAATTCCAACAATTATTAAGATTACCAGCTACATACTTAAACACAATTTTTAGAAGAGTGTTTTAAAATGTATGTGTTTTAAAATGTAACTCACATAATGAAATGGAAATCACCAGTAAGAGTCACTTGTTTTGTAGCTCAAAGTCAGAAAGGACATATTCTTAGAACTCACACATTGTTATCCCCTTGGCTCCTGGTGTGGTATGTTCGCCTTCCTGCTGTTTTCCCATTCCTTAACTCCACAGCGGGCAGTTCTTTGAAATAACAGCAAAACTGCTCAATGTTACTATTTTAAAAGGAAGGGAAGAAAATTATTTAAAAAAAAAAGAAAAGAAAAAAAAGAATTTACTAGGACTGTAAAGAAAGTTGTATAAAACCCACATGTGAATTTTGAAACTGTGATTTCACTTTCTCAAGAAATTGCTTTGAGTTTCCTCATTAAGTTTCTTCATTTACTCTAAGAAAACAGTATTAACAGATGACTTTGTAGAAATGAACAAAGAGCTTAAAGCAAAATCTCTTTAAAAAAAAATTCCTCACTTCTGGGGTGCCTGGCTGGCTCAGTTGGAACAGCATGTGACTCTTAATCTCAGGGCTGTGAGTTCAAGCCCACGTTGGGTGCAGACATTACTCATATAAATAAAACTTTAAAAAATGTTTCATTATATCCTCAATTCCCCTCCCCCAAAGGTTGTCACCATTTTTTTTTCGGGGGGGGGTGCCTGTTTCCAGGTATTCAATAATTTCCTCAAACAAAAACAAACCATGAAACCAACCATATTGTTTAGATATACAGTACAGAGTAATAAGGAGAATTCTGCAGTGATTTGAGTTTCTTGTTTGAAAAAAACTAGAGAAGTCAAGAGAAAGTATCTTTAAGGTGGGACCAAGTATGATTTCTGTTCCTTATTAGCAAGGTGGCCTTAGGAAGATAATTTATTCTGGCCTTTGATGGCGCATTAAAATCTACAAGTATATGGCTTTCAAAATAATTTCTTCTATATAACTGAGGTCAACCTTGTTGGGTATTTTATTTTTACTACTTATCTTACACTTTAAAGATCTTCTAAACATCTGATCTTATGATCATATTTAAGACTCAACTAATGGGGGGGCAGGGTACCTGGATGGCTCAGTCGGTTAGGCATCTGACTTTGGCTCAGGGCATGATCTTGCGGTCCGTGAGTTCAAGCCCTGCGTTGGGCTCTGTGCTGACAGCTCAGAGCCTGTTTCAGATTCTGTCTCCTTCTCTCTCTGCCCCTCCCCCGCTCGTGCTTGGTCTCCTTTTCTCTCAAAAATAAATAAATAAATAGGGGCATCTGGGTGGCTCAGTTGGTTAAGTGTCCAACTTCAGCTCAGATCATGATCACACAGCTGGTGAGTTCAAGCCCCACGTCCAACTCTGTGCTAACAAGCTCAGAGCCTAGAGCCTGCTACCGATTCTGTCTGTCTGTCTGTCTCTCTCTCTCTCTGCCCCTCCTCCGCTCACACTGTCTCTCAAAAAATGAATAAATGTAAAAAAAAAAAAAAAAAGACTCAACTATAATCAGATTCAACTCTGAACAAGGTTCCCTATAATCCTGGGGTCTGCATACTACAGCCCACAGGCCAAATCTGATCCTGGGCCAGTGACCTTTTACATTTAAAAAAATTTTATTTAATGTTTATTTATTTTTGAGAGAGAGAGAGAGAGAGAGAGAGAGAGAGAGAGAGAGAGAAAAGGAGGCAGCCAGGGAGGAAGGGAGGGAATGGTGGGGAGGAGCAGAGAGAGAGGGAGACACAAATCTGAAACAGGCTCCAGGCTCTGAGCCGTCAGCATAGAGCCTGATGCAGGGCTCAAACTCATGAACTGTGAGATCATGACTTCAGCTGAAGTCTGATGGTTAACAGACTGAACGATCCAGGCTCCCCACCAAGCTTTTACATTTTTAAAGAGATGTTTATAAAGGGTTGGGGTAGAAGAGAGGGGGAAGAGAAGAAGATATGAGACACTGTGTGTGGGATGCAAAGACTAAAGTATTTACTATCTGGCCATTTACTGAAAAAGTTTTCTGACCTCTGCTCTAGTTCATTCAAAAAGCAACAGTATAAATGACAACTAACAGTTACTTACTGCTAGACACTGTTCTAAACACTTTATATAAATTATATTATTTAATCTTCCCAACCATCCTATGAGGCAGAACTATTAACCTCAATTTTACTGATGAGGAAACTAAGGCACAGGGAAATGAGATAACATGCCACATGACTAGAGTTAGTGGCAGAGATAAAATCTGAAGCCTGAGCCTTTGCTCCTAACCGTTTTGCTAGAAACTAACTCTGATCTGAACATTACCTGAGTGACTGAAGGATGGCATTCATGAAACAGGTGTTCCCCAAATTCCGAAGGCCTGTGGCACAAATGCCAGTGGTGCTTCCCTGTAAAATGGGATAAGAAAAGGCCATCAGCAATACCAAGAGAAGGCTGTGTCAGACATCAAAGCAAAGGCCTATATTTGAAACTCTAGCATCAAACCAATTTGGAATTGGTCCTTTTTTGTCCAATGAATATTTCAAACTCTCGTTCTACTCTCTAAGTATCCAGATATTTTTAAAAGCCTACTTTTGATCCTGGGATTGTTCTCAATGGAAGTACCCCGTGGAAGCTTATATGGAAATCAGCATTAATAAATACCATGGAGTACACGATATAAAAACCAGGAAGATCCTTAAATGAAATAAAGTTTTAAGACTGAATGCTTTTACAAGATTTTATTAAAACTACTACAAATTGAAAAATATAAACATATACACCTCAAATAAATCTGTCTCCAAACTTTTAACTTTAAGCCATGCATAAAAGACCAATACATGTATTCCTAGCAACAGGATATCAGTCTTTAAAACACTACCTGAATTTCCCTTAAAGACCAAGGCTGTGTTTTCTGATTAACTCTACAAATGCACCATGACATCTAAATATTACACCTGAGAAGTGAATCTACCAATCCAACACAAAATCTCTCTGCCCATAACTCAGATGGCCAGGGAACACTTTAAGCTCTTTATCGCACAAAATCATAACACTTCAATTAAGTGCACGTCTAAACATAACTAGCATGACAGCAGAGAGGCAGGTGTAGGGCAAAATTACTGATGTATTTGTAAGTATTTAGCGACCGTTAAATTTTTTTAATGTATTCATGGCTCATACATCTGGTAACAGATGGTTACCAGAATGAGGAAGCATATTCTTTCATGACAGACTTTTATTAATGAAGTCCTAAGAAACAAAACTTACCAAAACCTCAGACCCATAGAATGTGCACTTAGGACCTTTAACAGAAGGAAGCAAAGAACTTTGGGATCTTCAGGAAAAGAGTAATAAAATACATGACTAGGCTTTCAGAATGAACACTTGCTAAGGGAGAGGAACACAGTAGTAATCCTGATGGAAGGAAGGCACTGACAGATGGACTCACTGGGGTATTCAGTCACATCAAGAATCATTAGTACAAGTGGCAAACATTTCGTAAAATATTCCAAATCCAAGGCATACATTTATGAAAGTTCATAAGGACCAACATTAGTGTTAGAGATATAACAAAAACAGTGACTAGGTCTAAACCAATTCCTACATTTGCATAAATTTTAATTACTTACATTTACTTTTAATAACTTGGTGTTTAGTGACGAATTTTCCAAAAGTTTTCTTTTCCTGTGCCTGTCAGCCGTGAAAGCGGAGCTGTTAAAACAAAAACAGATAGTAAAAAAGACACTGACACACACATACTACACAGCCTGTACTTCCGCCTCTAATCCTAGATGGGGCTTCTGTTGCTCTCTTCAGATTACAAGAAGGGAGGAAGCCCTTGAAATGAGAGGGGCCAAGGAGTACTTAAACTCCAAGTATTTTAACTAGTTGAGATTTTAAAGAAATCAATTCTTCCCTTATCAGCTTTATAATCTATTTAGTCAGTAAGACATGCATAAAGACTTCAGTTAATGAAAACTATACCGTGTTTTACTCAAAGACCTCAGGCTATTTTCTCTCATTATATGATTTAAAAATATTGTATTGCCTTTACATTTAAGTTTCCTAAGGGACACCTAGTTTTGGTATGTTCATACAACAGCTTTTAATATCAACTGTCAAAATAAAATAAATGGTACCTGATGACTAGGGGTGATTTGTACAAATTTCACTAGCATCAGCAGCCATTCCAGAGCCATTTCTATTCGTACAGCTTCAAAGCCAGCACTGTTTAATTTCTGTTTATTGCTTCAATTTTGGATTCAGGGAGTTTTATCTGAATAACAACCTATCTTGCTAGAGCTAAAAAATTCTATTCACATAAGTACTGTAATTTCTTTATGATGTCAAAGCATTTCACAAGTTACTGTAATTTCAAGTGACACAGCCCCTCACAAAAGAGGAAAAGAAGAGGGGCGCCTGGGTGGCTCAGCTGGTTGAGCATCTGACTTCGGCTCAGGTCATGGTCTCACTGTCCGTGAGTTCGAGCCCCGCATCAGGCTCTGTGCTGACAGCTCAGAGCCTGGAGCTTGCTTTGGATTCTGTGTCTCCCTCTCTCTGTCCTTCACCTGCTCGTGCTCTGTCCCTCTCTTTGTCTCTCAAAAATAAATAAACATTAAAAAAAATTAAAAAAAAAGAGGAAAAGAAGAAAATAAGATCTTGTGCTATCATACAGGTGCAAAGGGACAATAGAACAAACCTAATTTCCCTTAAAAATAATGCATAAATTTTAGTGCTTCTAAGAAGACCTCATAAAACATTTGACAAGGATTTTCGAATATCAAAGGTAACTCTATAATGATTTTCTATCATTTTATGTCCTTTCCTTACACCTCCAAAATTCCTCTTGCAAATAAATTGAGTAGCTTATAAATTGATGGGTAATAACTTTTTTTTTTAATTTTATTTTTTAAAATTTACATCCAAATTAGTTAGCATATAGTGCAACGATTTCAGGAGTAGATTCCTTGATGCCCCTTACCCATTTAGCCCATCCCCCCTCCCACAACCCCTCCAGTAACCCTGTTTGTTCTCCATATTTATGAGTCTCTTCTGTTTTGTCCCCCTCCCTGTTTTTATTTTTGCTTCCCTTCCCTTATGTTCAACTGTTCTGTGTCTTAAAGTCCTCATATGAGTGAAGTCATATGATATTTGCCTTTCTCTGACTAATTTTGCTTAGCATAATACCCTCCAGTTCCATCCACGTAGTTGCAAATGGCAAGATTTCATTCTTTTTGACTGCCGAGTAATACTCCATTGTGTGTATGTATATATGTATATATGCATATATGTATATATGTATATATGTGTGTGTGGACATACATACGTACACTGATGGGTAATAACTTAAAAAAAGGCTCATGGACTCTTGGCTATAACTTATGATAAATATTAAATGAAATAAATGCTCAGTTATGACCATTAACTATGGGCACAGTCTCAGATATCCAAAGTAAACCCAAAGTTTACTTCACTAACATTTCAATCACACTAAAAACATGATGGAAGTTATGGAACTCATTAAGACAAATCCCACTCAAAAATTCTAAACAACCCCTCAACCCCATTCTATCTCCCTTCCTTTCCCAAAGCCTATTACTTACTTTTCCAAGTTCTGTAAGTGTTCTCTGACTTTCTGTACCAGTCCCAGCTTGGTGTCATTAACCACAAAATCATCACAGCGATAACTGCAAGAAAAATATTAATCAATGTGTGTAAAGAGCTTGAGGAAACCACAGCAATGAAATCACTAAAAGGCCTGGCTGCTGCCAAGATGATCACATGGCTCTGCAGGCAGTTACTGTCAGTGGTAACTTTAAAGAGAACTTGGAATCCACAATGGAATGTTTTTTAAAAGCCTTTTAAAAAAAGCCATGCAGGCAATGATCACTAGCTTCTTTTCACATTTTTACTCAAAAGCTCTTCAATTTCTCCTTCAAAAACAAAATAAGCTGCTACAGGTGTTACATTCTTTTTAGTGGTGCATAATACACAGAAAATAAAAAGCACCAAGTCGATTCACATAGCCTCAAGCCTAAAGCTTTCAGGTGATATTTCCCAACTCAAAATAATGGGAATTTGCAGGGAGGAAAGATTTAAGTGAAGAATAGGGAAAAGGTAGGGATAAATTAAAAACAAAAAAACTAAACTAAAAGATATACATTTAAAACAATTTAACTAAAATAAACTGAATTCAGATGGTTAAGAAGAATCTTCATTCTGAGGTGCTAGAAAACAAAAATAAACAGCAGCTACACCTTTTAGGAAACTGATAACTGCTTTGAAGAAAGATGTTAAGGTGTTCTTTAAAACTGATACTGTGAGGGGCACCTGGGTGGCTTAGCTAGTTGAACATCCAACTCTCTATTTCAGCTCAGGTCATGATCTCATAGTCATGAGTTCGAGCCCCACGTTCGGCTCCACACTGAGTATGGAACCTGCTTGGGATTTTCTCCCTCCCTCTCTTCTGCCCCTCCCCCACATGCACTTTCTCTCTCAAAAAAAAATCAACACTGTTAAAAATTAAGAAACAAAACAGATATTGTGTGTGTTTGTAGCAAGTCAGTAAGCAATTACAAGGACTCATATGTAATAGACATTACCTTGTACATTAGCATTTAATTTTTTTCCTGGAATAAAGCCAATTTTAACAACAACAACAAAAAACCTTACAAGCTAGTACCAATATGTTCTTTTGAATAGCAGCTTTGTATAAAACCACTATTTTAACTACCAAAGAATAATGACAATAATGCTGCCATTCTGAGCAAATTAAACTTTGAATGCATAGCAACTAGTAAAAATTAGGTCATTTCAGCAGAATCCAAAAAATATTTCTTACATGTCTGTAATCAGTCTATAATAAAATGAGAAGAAAAGGGGGAGAGTAATGAAAAAAAAAGATTACACACACAAAAGCATGGCTTGTGTCTCTTATTTACAGAAGTTAAAATTTCAAGTGATGCTTTTGAAAACTCTAAAATAATAATATATATGTAACTATTTAACACCCCTTCCCCCATTAACTGACTACCTATGCTGTCAATCATGAGTCTCTAATGTATTCTCCAAGTTTCCTAACATGTACACAAACAGCAAAATCCTTTTACATCCTGGAGTGTTTTTCTATGACCAAAGAACCAGCAATGGCAGGAGAATAATTCTTTATCAGTTTTATGATAAAAACATAAAAAGTTAAATTAGTGAAAAGGTTTAATTCCTTGCTTCTTCTCAGCATAAAGGTTAAGAGGGTTAAGGTCTACTCTGTGAATCTGGGCTTAAATCACTTGGTTCCTCCATGAAGCTTAAGCATTGACTGAAGAATCAAATTGCACTGCTACATTCTTCCTTACATTTTCATTTTATGTTTACATAAATTTATGCATGTATTACAAATAAAATACTCAGTATTCAAAACAAAAACAATGTTAAATGCTAGTGTTCAACTGGGGAGCAACGTCTAAGAGTAAATTTAGATCATTTTTCATATATTTACCCTAAGCCATAATATCTAATAATATCTAACTGGAAACTCTAACCTCTACAAAAAAGTTGTTGTTCTGTTTAAACAAACTATGTCCAGTTAAACTAAATAACTGGGTTTTTTTTCTTATTAAAGTAATTCTTTTTGGTGTAATATGGCTTTAGCCTAGAATATAAAATAACATTTGTTAAAGTAACACTTTCATATACTGAAATATAGATTTACTTATGCTTTTGCTCCATTCTAAATAAATCTGGCTTAACTGGATATAGTTGCTTCATCTCTCTGAACTTTCATCATTAAAGTAAGTAAGGTGCCGGGTGCCTGGGTGGCTCAGTCCGTTAAGCATCCGACTTCAGCTCAGGTCATGATCTCCCAGTTGGTGAGTTCGAGCCCCGTGTCGGGTTCTATGCTGATGGCCCAGAACCTGGAGTCTTCTTCAGATTTTGTCTCCCCTTTTCTGCCTCCCCCCTGCTCGTACTGTCTCTCTTTCTCTCAAAAATAAACATTAAAAAAAATTAAATAAGTTGCTCAAGACTCTACAGCTGTGCTAATGTGACTGATGCAACTGAATAATTGAATTTTAATTTTTAAAAAATTCTAACTGATACAAAATTTCACTTAACATCTAAAGTATTTTTACAGGGGCGCCTGGGTGGCGCAGTCGGTTGGGCGTCCGACTTCAGCCAGGTCACGATCTCGCGGTCCGTGGGTTCGAGCCCCGCGTCAGGCTCTGGGCTGATGGCTCGGAGCCTGGAGCCTGTTTCCGATTCTGTGTCCCCCTCCCTCTCTGCCCCTCCCCCATTCATGCTCTGTCTCTCTCTGTCCCAAAAATAAATAAAAAACGTTGAAAAAAAAAATTTCAAGTATTTTTACAAAATACTTTTCCACTAAACACAATTTTATGGTTTTGGTAAAACTATGTTTCATTTTTATTATTACATCACATGATGGGTGCATGTGTCATTTCTAGTATTACGCATTAGCATATTACCAATCTGGTTTATGTCAACAGAATGGTTGAGTTCGTTATTTTTCTATGCAACAATGCAGCACTGCAATGTTTATGTGAATATTTTATACAGACAGCAGAGTTACTGTTATGTAAACAGTAATTGATAGTTAAGTTGAAATACTTATTTTAACTATAATAAAATTTTTTTTCTAGCTTAAAAATTATGAAAAAAATTTTAACTTTCACATGAAGGCACACTAATGAGGCAGTATCAAGTAGAGAAGTTATGTCACAAATTTTACAAAGGATGGCAATTACAATTTGTTACAGCAGAGCAAAATGAATGTTATATTAAAAAAGGTTTCAAGATAATGGAGTAGACAATATTAAGAGTCACCTTCAGCAAATGCATATTCATTTAATAAGAAGTTGCCTCTCAACAGACAAAACTTAAAGCAGTTCATGAAATAGAATTATACAACAAAAAAATGTCTCAATGATTAGTAAAGGATCTGAGCTTATAATTTTGGCCAACTATAAAATGGCCTAGATTCTTGCTCAAGAAAGAAAACCATTTTTAGAAGAAGAGATAAAAAAAAAATTGTCATTTCATTAAGGGAATTAGGATTTAAAATTCGAGGAAAAGATTAAAAAGAGATTTTACAAAATGTGAAAGTTTTTTTTTTTTCTAAGAGAGAAATAATCTTAAGCAGCCTCCACGCGTGGCACAGAACCTGATGTAGGGCTCAATTCCACAATCCTGGGATCATGACCTGAGCCAAAATCAAGAGTTGGACACTTAACCAATTGAGCCACCCAGGCACCCCCAAAATGTAAAAGATCTTAAATTGACCCACCAAGCAAGTGTCAGTGAATAAAGGACTTTTCTAACAATTAAAGTCAATCAATTCAACATCTGAAAAATTGCAAGTACTTTTATTTTTAGCTTTACATGAGTTTCACAAGAGATACTGACCAATTAATACTGTGGGTATGTTTTGTCTCAAACGACTGTAGATAGGAAAAAGTTTCTATCAAGACAGACAATGGGCCAGCTATGTGAGATCAAAAATCTGAATTTATGGGGCACCTGGGTGGCTCAGTTGGTTAAGCATCCTTTTCTTGATCTTGGCTCAGGTCATGATCTCATGGTTCGTGGGTTTGAGCCTCGCATCAGGCTCTGCGGTGATGGTGCAGAGCCTGCTTGGGATTCTCTCTCCCCTCTCTATCTGCCCCTACCCCACTCACACTCAGTCTCTCTCAAAACAGTAAACTTAAAAAAATTTTTTTTACTAAAAAAATTTTACTAAAATTCCCTTGTATTTATTCCACTGTATGATACATATTGAAAATATTTGTGTTCTGAAGGAGACTGTATCATGGATGTGGTTATTAAAATTGTTCAGTATATATGTGCAAATGCTATGCATCATCACCAATTTATGAAATTGGTTTTCAAAAAAATTTTTTAATGTTTATTTTTGAGAGAGAAAGAGACAGAGCACAAGTGGGGGAGGGGCAGAGAGAGAGGGAGACAGAATCTGAAGCAGGCTCCAGGTTCTGAGCTGTCTGCACAGAGTCGGATGCAGGCTCGGGCTCATGAACTGTGAGATTATAACCTGAGCTGCAGGCACCCCTAGAATCTACTTTTTTTAACTGCAATTTTTATAGAAGTCAAGCATTTCTAATGAAAATTTAGCATCTGAATTGGAGATGTGCTGTAAGTGTAAGATATACACTGGATTTGGAAGGTTTCATGTAAAAATAAGAATACAAACGATCTCTAATTTTATGGTGATTACATGTTGACACATTATTTGAACAAGTGGGTTACATAAAATATACAATTAAAATCAATTCACCTATTTCTTCTGCTTTAATGTGATTATTAGGAAAGTTTAAATTACATGTATGACTTGTATTATCTCTGGTGGTAGCACTGCTAATCTAAAGGGTATCTAGGACATTACCCACTCTAATACTCCATATTACTACCCAATATCATAAAGGGGTAACAAATTTAACTTTATTGAACTATAAGAAATCATTTTTGTTTTGTCTGGTGTTGTTTTCACTGGTTTGAAACTTTTTTTAATGTTTTCACAACTGCCCCTATTTCTCAAGAGCCAATTTTAGGTTTTCTTACAGTCACTAAGGACACTTATCTTTAAGATTATAATTTTTATACTCTCTGAATTTACCACATGGTTTGATAACTGAAATAATTTACCACTATTATTTGATGATGATGATGATGACGATGACGACGACGACGACGACGACATTTTGAAAGGAAAGCACCTACTTCTATAGGTCAAAACTTTTAAGAGTGCCTGGCATGTGGCAGAGATCAATAATTGTTAGTTTCCTTCCTCTGTGTAACCAAGAGCTGCCTCACAGCACAGTCTTCTCTACCTGCCCCAACTCCTTTTGATTTCTTCTTCCTCCCTGACCCAGAGGTCAAAAGATAACAAGTAGCAAAAGTAGGATATAAATGAGAATTTAAATGTTGTCTGGTTGCCTTAGTCCTAGCTGAAGACACTGCTTTCAAACTGGAAACTATCCCACTAATATTGGTATTAAAAAGTCCCAAGGCAAACAGAAGGATTTAAAGTAAACAAGTTCTGGGGTGCCTGGGTGGCTCAGTCAGTTAAGCATCCAACTCTTGATCTTGGTTCAGGTCATGATCTCATGGTTTGTGAGTTCCAGCCCTGTGTTAGGCTCTGCACTGACAGTGCGGAGCCTGCTTGGGATTCTTCTCTCCCTCTCTCTACTCCTCTCCCCCCAAATAAATAAGCTTAAAACAAAAAAAAGTAAACAAGTTCTAAACATCTATTCTGGAGGCGCCTGGGCAGCTCAGTCTGTTAAGCAGTCAGGTCATGATCTCAAAGTTTGTGGGTTCAAGCCCTGCATCAGGCTCTACAGTGTCAGCGCAGAGCCCACTTTGGATCCTCTCTCTGCCATCCCCCACCCGTGCTCCTTCCCTGCCTGTGTGCTCTCTCTCTCTCTCAAAAATAAATACACATGAAAAAATATATTAAAAAAAATAAAATTTAAACATCTCTTCTGGTTTACAACTGTGTTGAAGCCAATCGGTCAGAATTATACTTACCTCAAACACCTAAAAAAAACAAAAACAAAAACAAAAAAAAAACAGCCACTCTCCTTGGTTTTCCCTTCAAGAAGATTATGTCAGAAAAAGAAGTACAAAAAAGTACTTAACTTGTAGGATGGGTTTCAAAAGCTTGTAGATTGGTCCTCTGAAACTCGGAAGCTTTTCCCATTTTGAAATAAATGTTATAAAATATGGTTAAATGTCATAAGGTGAACATACACCTGGCTCACAAAATGTAGTTGAAATAATACTATAAAGAGTTGTATTCCTCTTTTTCTTCTTTCTATACTGCTGTCACTGAGAAACTGTGAAAGGAGGAAGCTGGTCAGAGTTCAGGTAAGTAACTTGATTAGTACTTCTCTCGAAGAGGGCCAGGGTTCAGCATCTCCTCATACACATAGGACTTCAAGTATGTAACAACACAAGTCAAGAACCACCAATATTACACGACCAATTTTTAGGTTATTAAATTTACAATTAAGAAAGTTCTTATTTAGTGATTTTAGGTGATTTTTCAAGTAAAGATAAGCTCTACTTTTTTTTTTTTTTTTAATTCATCAAAGCATCACATGACTATTTCAGGCTTAGAGAAGAACTTCCAAGAAAGTACAAAGATGGCTATGAGTTCTACTTCTAATAGACTATTTGTCAGATAAGGAAAAGGTCCACTTTTGTATTTAGAAAAAGGAACTTTTTAAGAAAATGTAAGTAACTTGAGCATTAAAGATAAAAAATAACACTTAGAAATCATATCAGGCAACATATTAGTGATGTTAGATAAAGAAATAGGATATAAAAAAACAAGGCAGGAAGGGGATTGGTATCTTTATTTCTAACACCTTGAGACAAACCACACTATCATCTTGGCTACGTAAAGACTCTTCTCAAATCCAAATTCCCTCAGCCAAAAATGATCTCTAAATAGTTTCAAATTACTTTAAGCCAATAGTTAATAAAGAAATTAAGCATATAGTATGGAATTACATGTACACTGATGTTAAGATAATAATTAACTTTACTACCTTGCACTGAAAGAATATACAAGTAGCAGCTAAATTTTCATAAAAAATATGTTATTTATACTACTATATAATTAGGGAGGTAAAAAATGGATAAAATCAGAGGTTTATTTCACATTCTGCTTACTCTAATAAAGAGCAAAATAAAACTGCCCAATTTCTTGATTACATTGATTCCTTATGTGTATACTTTTAGATTTTCATTTATTTCTAATTTCTAACATCTAATCATATCTAATCCTTTCTACTTTTCTGTTTATAAAATCTCCCCCAGATCGATCTTTTTTCTCCTCTATTTCAACTAACATTCTATTCTCTACTTTGGTTATTTCCTCTGGTATGATCTTTCCCACCCCACCCACACCCTTATACAGTGACTTTCAAATCTACAGATAACTACAGCCAAATTAAGCTATAGTATTTGATGGTCCCACAATGTTAGCCTTACCTTCATTCTCTTCTCTCTCACCTTTCCCTCCCAATCTTCCCTTTCACTTCAGTATTACATGCTTTGCATTTAGATTTAAGCTTTCATCCCATATATATCAACTCCCTTCCCTTTCTTTAATATCTTCCATGTAGGACCATTCACTTGTTTAATGACAAAAATATTCCTCACTTTTGGTCATCTCCGTATGTGCTTTCTTTCCCTGGCTTTTTTTTTTTTTTTTTTTAATTCTAACTTAAAAAAAAATTCTTTTCTTATTTTAACGTTTATTTATTTTTGAGACAGAGAGAGACAGAGCCATGAACGGGAGAGGGTCAGAGAGAGAGAGGGGGAGACACAGAATCTGAAACAGGCTCCAGGGTCTGAGCTGTCAGAACAGAGCCCGACGCGGGGCTTGAACTCACGAACCGCGAGATCATGACCTGAGCCAAAGTCGGACGCTTAACCGACTGAGCCACCCAGGCGCCCCAATTCTAACTTTAGAAACACTTCTTTCTTCCCTATTTTCACTCCTGCACTACATGCCCCCTCTAATTCTAAAAGGCAAAACCCTCATCTATTAAGAAGAAATCTCCAAATTAGTTTCATCAGGCACCTAATCAAGTTAAAAAGTAAACCACAAAACTACCCCCAATATATTTATACGTTTGTATTAAGAAATCACATATATGTAAGTAAATCTAAATTAATGTGCATAATATAAAAAAGAAACATCTTAAAATAAGCTGGAGGTAAAATAAACTATTTGAAAATGTCCTGTTATTCATGATATCTTCACACTATGATTAAACTAATATCTCAAAGCATAATATACACAGGGTGAGATTTGACATTAATGATAATAGATACAAATTCATACTTCTTATAGCTTAAGCTTTCTGTCCAAACTTATCGGATCTGTCTGTGTTTTTATGAGATAGCCAATATTTTTATCTTCTCTTGTGTTTGATGAGCTCAGAGTGGGAAAGTCTGTTAGCTTTCCCTTTTCTTGTTCACTAGTTTTTGCATTATTATCTTGCAGGGCTCATTTGGTAAAAATCTCTTGTATTATTTTTTTATTGTAAGTAGCCTCCACATGCAATGTGGGGCTCGAACTCACAATCCTGAGATCAAGAGTTGCATGCTCTACCAACTGAGCCAGCCAGGTGCCCCATTTGGTAAAAATCATTTAAATAGTGTATCGTGTGATGAGGGTTGACTTGGAAAAACTAAGTAAATCCATGTAACTAAGCAGACTGCAATAAACTGCAAAATGCTAAAGGTGAACAAGGGTGAGGACTCCACACACGAAGCTCTGATTCAAGACATTCTGTGTACAGTTCATGACACATGACCACTTAATCTAAAGACTACCAGCAGCAGGTATATGAAATGCTGGCCAGAGCTTTTTTTTTTTTAATAAACTTTTTAAAAAAAGTTTATTTATTTTTGAGAGAGAAAGAGAGAACATGCAAATGAATGAGGAAGGGGCAGAGAGAGAGGGAGAGAGCCCATCAACACGGAGCTCAACTCAGGGCTCAAATCCACAAACTGTGAGATCATGACCTGAGCCAAAATCAAGAGTCTGATGATCAACTGAGCCACCCAGGAACCCCAATAAAAACATTTAATAGAAGTCCTATATTTTCTTTCATCCCCTCAAGGGCATTATTTTGGTGACTGCTGGCACTAAAAAAACTAGGTTCCTAGCACAGAGTAGGTTCTCAATGGATATTTACTGAATAAGAGCAACACATCTGCTCTTGTGATTTTTTCTGGATGCTGTTCACATTATGTTTTTATTTTTTAATGTTTATTTATTTTTGAGAAAGAGAGAGAGAGAGAGAGAGAGAGAGCGCGAGCGTGAGCAAGGAAGGGGGGGGGAGGGGGTGTGGGGGTGTGGAGACAGAGGATCTGAGATCTGAAGCAGGCTCCAGGCTCTCAGCTGTCAGCACAGAGCCCAATGCAGGGCTCAAACTCACGTGAGATCATGACCTGAGCCAAAGTCAGACACTCAAACAACTGAGGCACCCAGACACTCCTGTTCACATTATGTTTGAAAATCATTATGCAAATTAGACTCTCAAGTAAAAATTTTGAAGGTAAAAATTTGGGGAGGAAAGGACTGCTTATAACACGGAATTTTATTCACAAAGGATCTATGTCTTTGCTTTGTGTCTTTAATACGTTTATTCCTACATATAGTTTATAGTTTTTGCCATTACGCTGGGGGTTTTTTTGTTTGTTTCTTTATTTCCTTTTTTTTTTTTTAAAGTTTATTTATTTTGAGAGAGACAGAGACAGCACAAATGGGGGAGGGACAGAGAGAGAAGGAGAGACAAGAAGGCTCCACACTGCCAGCGCAGAGCTGGCTGCGGGGCTTGAACCTACGAACCATGAGATCATGACCTGAGCCAAAACTAACTGAGTCACCCAGCTGTCCCTGGGTATTTCCATTTTTGACTGATAACTGCTAATGAAGCTATTATTATTTGTATATGATACATCACCATTTCAAAATTTCTTAACTAATTCTAGTTGTTTTCTACTAAAGTTTCTGTGAATTTTCTGGGCATTCTATTATGTAATTTGAAAACAAATTTTTCCCGTTTTCCAATATTAATACTAATTATCTCATTTACTTACTGTCTTACTTCAAAGGCTAGAACTGCCAAAACAATGCTAAATAATACTGACAATCATGTAAGTGATTTTTAAATATTTATTTATTTTTGAGAGAGAGAGAGAGAAAGAGCATGCGCACACAGGCAGTGGGGGAGGGGGGGTACAGTGCAGAGAGAGAGGGAGACACAGAATCCGAAGCAGGCTCCAGGCTCTGAGCCATCAGCACAGAGTCCAACATGGGGCTTGAACTCAGGAATCTTAAGATCATGACCTGAGCTGAAGTTGGATGATAAACCGACTGAGGCACTCAGGTACCCTGATCTTTTTTTTTTTTTTTTTCATTTTTTTACGGTTTTTAAAATTTGTGTGTGTGTGTGTGTGTGTGTGTGTGTGTGTGTGTGAGAGAGAGAGAGAGAGAGAGAGAGAGAGAGAGAGAGAGAGAATGAGAGGGGGAGGGGCAGAGAGAGACAAGGACAGAGCTCTGAGGTGACAGCAGGCGAGTCCAAGTGGGGTTTGAACTCACAGAACTGCGAGATCATGACCTGAGCTGAACTCGGATGTTCAAAGGACTGAGCTACCCCGGCACCCCGCATGTAAATGATTATAAAAGGTATTTCTGTCTTGTTTCTGATTTAATGGAAATGGCTTTAGTACATGATGCTTCCTTTTTTTTAGTTTTTAGAAGACTGTGACATTTTAATAATTTCCTTTTGTTTCAATGTTATTAGGATTTTTAAATTCAGAAATGGCTATTTATAAATGTATTTTTGCTTGTAATGATATAATAACTGGGGGTTCTTTATGAAATACGTTGATACAAATAATGAATATGTCTGCAGACTTCACATGAAATTAATTATATAATTTTTCTTTTTGGTACATCTTGCTGGGTTATATTTGCTTTAAGTTTTAATTATCTGCAACTATTTTAATTTGTGAAACTGACTTATTTTCTTTTTGGAGTTTCTGTCAGATTTTTGTCTAAATGCTTTGAAAGATTTATAACATTAAAATATATCAATGTTAAATTGTAATAGTTTGAGGCTGAACTGTCCAAGATAATAGCTGCCAGCCACATGTGGTGATTTAAAATTATATTAATTAAAATAAAACAAAACAAAACATTCCTCAGTCCCACTGGCTACTTTTTTTTAAGTTTATTTATTTAAAAAAAAATTTTTTTTTTTAACGTTTATTTATTTTTGAGACAGAGAGAGACAGAGCATGAACGGGGAAGGGTCAGAGAGAGGGAGACACAGAATCTGAAACAGGCTCCAGGCTCTGAGCGGTCAGCACAGAGCCTGACGCGGGGCTCGAACTCACGGACCGCGAGATCATGACCTGAGCTGAAGTCGGCCGCTTAACCGACTGAGCCACCCAGGCACCCCAAGTTTATTTATTTTTGAGAGACAGAATGCACACATGCGTGAGAGCAGGGGAGGAGCAGAAGGAAAGCGAGAGAATCCTAAGCAGGCTCTGTACTGTCAGCATAAAGCTTGATGTGGGGCTCTATCTCACAAAATGTGAGATCAAGACCTGAGTCAAAATCAAAAGTTGGACACTTAACCCACTGAGTCACCCAGGTGCCCTGTACTAGTCACTTTTAATTTTTATATATTTTTTAATGTTTATTCTTGAGACAGAGACACAGAGACAGAGAGACAGAGCAGGAGAGGGGCAGAGAGAGAGGGAGACACAGAATCTGAAGCAGGCTCCAGGCTCTGAGCTGTCCGCACAGAGCCCAATGCGGGGCTCAAACTCATGAGCCATGAAATCGCGACCTGAGCTGAAGTTGGAAGCTTAACGTACTGAGCCATCCAGGTGCCCCTGTACTAGCCACTTTTAATTGCTCAAATGCTACCATATTTTATGGCACACATATCACACCCAAAACAGAGAAAAATTTCTCTTTCTTAACTTTAAAACTCTAAGGTTGTTTTTCCATTCCTATTAAGTGGTATTAAAGTTACAAAGATCCGTATCGCATCCTTGAAGAACTAAGAAAATACTCCCAAGCCAAACGACTCTCCACCAATCGGAAACAAGAAGCAACCATCATACAAATGAACCTGATTTTTTATGCGACAGTAAAGAAACAATCTTTTAACCTACAGCTACAAAGTGATCTTTTTTAATGCTATTTATTTTTAGAGAAAGAGAGCGCGCATGTACGAGCAGCGGAGGGGGCAGAGAGAGAGAGGGAGAGAGAATCTCAAGCAGGCAACTGTCAACGCAGAGCCTGCTAAGGAGCTCATACTCATGAAGTGTGAGATCATGAACTGAGCTGAAATCAAGAGTTGGATGGTTAATCGACTGAGCCACCCAAGTGCCCCTACAAAGTGATCTTTAAACGGTAAGTTGAGTATAATACTAATACCAAAAAATCCCCTCAAAATAAAACAAAAACTTCTATGCAAAAAGTACCCCTCAAAAAGGGCAGTAGGGGATCCAGCAATAAATTTTAAATTCCTTTTCATTCCCTTGTATAGTATTGTTATATTTGGAGGCAAATTTGATCTCTGGTTTTATTATAAATACTAGATATGGATACAGGAAAGAAAAAAAAAAAAAAAGCTTGTAATCCAGTGACTTCATCTTTTCAAACCAAGAAAAGTTAAAACTCAAAAGAACTCATTTACATAGCAAGCTTATTTTTAAATTCTTTTATTAAATTCTAATGTATTGCCATCGAATAGGCCAATTTTGGAAAATTAGAACAATACCTGCAGAGAAAATCTATATCCTTTGTTAAAAGCAAACAAGTACTAGCTTATTAGGAAAGAGCCCTTTATGTTTTCAGAACACCTCTATTAAAAAAGTTCTTTTTAAACTTCAAAATGATTATATACACAATGGAATACTACACAGCAATGAGAAAGAATGAAATACGGCCTTTTGTAGCAATATGGATGGAATTGGAGAGTGTTATGCTAACTGAAATAAGCCATAAAGACAGATACCGTATGTTTTCACTCCTATGTGGATCCTGAGAAACTTAACAGAAGACCATGGGGGAGGGGAAGGGAAAAAAAAAAAAAAGGTTAGAGAGGGAGGGAGCCAAACCATCAGAGGCTCTTAAAACCTGAGAACAATCTGAGGGTTGATGGGGGGTGGGAGGGAGGGGAGGGTGAGTGAGGGGTACTGAGGAGGGCACCTGTCGGGATGAGCACTGGGTGTTGTATGGAAACCAATTTGACAATGTATTTCATATTAAAATAAATAAATAAACTTCAAAATGCTGTTTTTAAATAAACAAAACTCTTCCTATTCTCTAATCTTTACATCACTGAAAATTTGTACTAAAATTATTTATAAAGATAGTCAAAAGATGTTCCCCTTTTTAATAGTCAATCACAATTTTCTTTGAGAACAATTCGGTATCAATTTAAGTCCACAAATAAGAGCTTTATTTTTACTAGTTTTAGTTAAAACTATTTGTTACAGGTGTTTAAAATCTGAAATACAAGTCTTTTTTCTAAACAAATGAATTGCTTAACATTTCATAATTATTTCCTTGTGTGAAAGAGTGCCTTAAAACATTACCTGCCAGAAAAGAAAAATTCTAGTAATTTAGTTTTAATATTCCTTTTATATTTTTGTATCCTCAGAAATTCAGTTACTGTTGATAAGGATCGGAATCGGCAAGACTATGTCAGATGTCAAAAGCTATTTGTTCAGTATTTAAAAACTATTAACTCCAAATATCTACATAAGAAATCAAAGTTCCTAATTTTAATCTTAGTTTCTTTGTGATAAAAGAACATATACCACATACAATTCCATTTTTACTGACTGGAGAGAGAAGATGGGGTGTGAGGAAAAAATAAATTACTTAAATAATAAAAGTGAACAGTAGCCCTTGTGGGAGTGATTTTCATTTTTGGGGAGATTTTCATTTTTATAGAAATCTTCACTTGACTTCAAAGCTCAGTTTAGCTGACTGATCTCCTAAATGAGTAGGTCTGTGTCAAATCAAAATTACTCCTTTTGGTGTCGCTTTCCCTCTTTAGAAACAGTGACCCATTTTATGTTGTTCTGTTTGGATGATATGAACTTCTTCCAGATGTCCTGTTTATGTGAGAAGTGAAGGGAGCTATAGCAAGGTGTCCTTCTTGGGAGGTAAATAAAATAGCTCACACTTGCCATGATTTAGGTCTTCTTGGAGAAAGATTTTCCATGGCTATTCAGTCCTCCAAAATGACCAAAGGACACGATATTATAGATGTGATGTAACCTTCCCCATTTTTGGAAGATATGTAACAAAATACAAACCTCCAAACATATACTGCCCTCTCTGCACCGGACACTGAGTAGCGCGGAAGAGATGATCTGACATACGGTTCCTGCAGTCACCAAGGACATTTACAAATAACCTAATGCACAGCAGGAAATTACAAGTATCCCAAGAACTATGAGTTTAGGAGCGATTACATCTAGCTACAATAGAAGCTGGGAGGAGGGACTGGGGAGAGTTCAGTGGTTAACTTCACTGAAGGATATGCAAAGATAAGACAGGGCAGGGACTCTTGGAAAGGGGAAATAAAGATATGGCATGTTTCTCAAGAGCATGTTTCAACTTCTTTAGAGTACAGAGCACATGGAAAAGGAGCTTTAACATTAACTAAAGTAAAAAGATTTTGACCACGGTAATAACAATAAAGTTAAAACTAATGCACCAATATTTTACCAACGAAGCAAATCATTGAGTCTAACCACAAGAAACTTATGGGCAAGGAAAATTTATAAACTGAAGTGAAATTACTGAAGTGTACTAGAAAATAACACACACACATTCATACAGAAAGAAGAAATCCTTTTTCATTTCTTTCTTAATCACACTGAGGTATGAGGAAACTTAATTTAGAGTACAGCTTTCTCAGCTTGCAACTATCACAGATTTCTTTTAAGGCATCAGTGTAATCCTGCTACAGGGTGAGTCCCTGGCATTTTGTTTTTAAACCCCCAAATGATACAGTAATGTGACCAGATGCAGTTCCCGTCCTACGTTGCAGAAGCTCTGAGTGTCCATACACTTGCAGCAGCTCTGTATAACTTCACACAAAAGACTGGCAATTGGCCAAGAAGGCTCTGCCATGGTGTATATTCCCCAAGATCTGCCATTTAAGGGGCAGCTGGGTGGCTCAGTCAGTTAAGTGTCCGACTTCAGCTCAGGTCATGATCTCATGGTTCATGAGTTCAAGCCCTGTGTTGGGCTCTGTGCTGACAGTACAGAGCCTGGAGCCTGCTTCAGATTCTGTGTCTCCCTCTCTCTCTCTGCCCCTCCTCAACTCACACTCGTGTCTCTCTCTCTCAAAAGTAAAAAACATTAAAAAAAATTTTTTTTTTAAACATCTGCCATTTAATTCCAATTCAGCCATGAAACCACATGTACTTTAGCATATTATACCAACATAAAACAAATCAAATTGCAATTCTGGTTAATAAAGGCATTCCTTCAAAATTCATAAAGTCTCAAATGTATTTTTACAAATAAAGACACTGAAGTATACAACATATTTTTAAATAGACCTATGAATATTAATTCCACTCCATTATGATAATTTTTTAAATTTCCTCAGAGTTACTGTTTCCTCATAATCTTACCAGCTGCAAGAAAACCCACTGCAAACTTTTTACATAGCACACAGAGATCGAATTGTATTTCCAAACTTCCCAATTTAACATTTCATGCACACTGCTAAATGAAAATGAAGAAAAATGTGTGTTTTCAATATCTAGTATGTATAGAGTGGTCTGACTCACAACAATGATTGTGAGATTATACCTAAAGAATGATCTTAATTTCCACTCACTAAAAGAAATAGTCTTAAAGAAACATGGTTCTGTCAATTAGGTAGCTACCTCATTCTAGTATCTAAGTGTCCTGAAGGAAAAGAGGAAAAACTAAAGAGAACACTTTAAAAGCCTGGCTAATGCTTAACTTTCATAGGAAGCAGTGTTTTACAACAGCAAATAACAATAAACTGAGCACTAGACCATGTGTCAAAATCTTGGCAAGATTTTCATTTTTATTGAAACTTTTTATTTTTATCTACCTCCAGCTTCTCTCTCTTCCAGGTCTGGACATCTTCCACCGAAACAGTAGTAGTCTAAATGACTAAATCTTAAGGTATTTATTCAATAGCCACAATTTAATAATGTTCAACCTGTAAAAATTTTAAAGACGGGAAGCCATTCTTTCCTCCTTTTAATGGACATTTTTCTACAATACAATAACCAACTAAGGATGATATAGAAAAGATTAGCACAAAACTTCAGTAGAGTGTGAATCAAAAGTGGTATTTAGACTTTAAATCCCCATCCGCGCCCAGTACTGCTTTCATGTGACATTCAAGGGCTGTATGGCCAAAAAAAAAATCTCCAAAGGGATCCTTCAAATGGCTTTTTTCCCCCCTTCAATGTCAAAAACCTTCTGAATTGAGAGTAAACTGATTAAAACAAGTAAAGAATTCATCATCATAATTTACTAGTCAACGAAAAACATTTGCTTAACACTGAAGTTAAAACTGCAAAAACAGTGACCTTCTGAGTATAACAAATGGATATGAATTGTTAAACGTTACTGTAAATTAAATAACCTAGTTTTAAGTAGTCACAAAAATTGATACTTCTTTCATTGCCATTTATATGAAATATATATGTATACTATATTACAAAGAGAGAACAGGGACTCTAATATTTTAAAGGATGTGATATTTACAAAACAAAACAAAACAAAACAAAACAAAACAAAACAAAAAAAACAGCCTGAAAGGCTACACATGAAATCCTTAACATTTATCTACAGAGGAGGAGAAGAGAATGGATCTGTGCTGGAAGAAGACAGAGTGTCAGAACAGTTTTTTTAAAAAGAAGTTACATTTTTAAGATTACATAACAAAATGTTACCCAGACAGTAAAAGCATATGCTTGGTTTTTTTTTTGTTTTTTGGTTTTTTTTTGGTTTGTTTGTTTTTAACAGAAGTTTGTATCATAATATTCTTCAATAAAAAACAAAACAAGAAAAAGAATTATAAAGAACCACAAACAAATGCTTTTCATTGCCCTGCAGTTTACTGAGATGAACAAGGAACAGAGGGGGTGGGAAAGAGAAGGAGGCCCAGAAGTTGAAGGGAACAATGCAGAGTAAAAACTGAATGAATAAGGCCAGGCATTCCCAATGGCTCCAATCCCCTATGAGTCCTAACAGAACAAAAAGGAGGTAATGGCAGCAGCACTGGTTTAGAGATTGACGGGGAAGAGGTGAGAGCAAGGAAAATGAGACAACGTTTGCACACTAAGGAATATCATTTCCAGAAAATACTAATACTTACCAGTATGTACTGTAGCTACTGCAATCCATACACACTGTGTGCTGAGGTTTATCTTGCTTTTCTGATTTCTTATGATTAGCTAAGGGTACTTGTGCATCTTCATAATGTTTTTTTGCATGGCCATTCACATACCTTATAAAAACCAAATAAAAATTTATTTTAATCCAAATATTACTTTGGAAGTTAAAATAGTAGCAGATGACAATAAAATCAGATGATAATCAAACTAGAATGAGAAAGAATTCCTCCTTTTAAGAGTACTCAGCCCTATAAAAGCATTCAATTGGATAGTGATTTATTAAGCTGAGTGCTTAAAATATGCTTTTTTACAATCAAACATGACAGTCAACTTTTAATTATACACAGATTAGGGTGAGGCAAGGAAAAGCATCATCTATGCAAATCAGTTTCAATACCATTGACATTATCACTTATCAACCCCTCTGCTAAGGCTTTTGCTGTAGCTTTTTTCTTTTTTTAAGCTTTTCTCAGACTGCTAACCCCCAACTCAGGTTGTTCTCAAAGGTGAACTCTGTAAACTAAATCACTCAACCACTTCCCAAAGGACCATAGGTTATGCCTGGACTGCTGCTTAATATAAAAGGTGAAAGTCAGATATGGAAACAAGATCATCTTCTGTCTCTTTCTCATCAATATGGCTTCAGATCTTGTATTCGAATGCCTAAATAATTAGTTCCACTCATATGGAAACACGTTTGTTTGGAAACAACAGAAAGTACAAATCATCTTAAACCTAAACTTATTTCTTTACATGGACAATCAAAGGTCAACTATATTCATAAAAATCTCCTAATACTTTCCAACTCAGATTTAATAAATCAATGTATTACAGAAGGCAGAATGAAACTGAAATAATGCGTATGGTGTACACCCAAATTCCTCTCAACCTCCACCTAAATACTGTACTATGTTGTAACTGACCAGTACTGTGAAGACCTTATAAAACAAAATTTCCCAGTCCCTAGACAGTAGTCGATTTATAGGAGGCAAGGCCTAATTGAAAACTCAGTCAAAACAAATGTTGTTTAAATGGTACCAAAATAAACATACTCAGAGAATTAAAGTAACATTTTGTCATGAGGCATCTCAATTATACTAGGAGCAACACTCACCTTGGGGAAAGTAGGACAGTTGGGGTAAATAGGGAGGATGAACTTCAGGTCCAGCCTCTACCCTAGGAAAGCTGGAAGCATCAGAGGCACTACAACCTCACCTTAAACTTTGATGTATTTTTCCCCTGTTTTTTTCATCATAGTAAACAAAACCAAAACTTGTGTGTATATGAGTCCTTTGTCCACAAAGGTATAAAGCAATTTTAAAATAAAATATAGATTAAGAGTATAAGCTCAAAAACTAGACTTCCTGGCTTCAAAAGTAACCTTGTCACATTCTAGACATCGTGAACTTAGACGAGTTACTTAACCTCTGTGCTTAGAAAGTGGTCATATTACGCACATACGTTGCATAGGTCAAGAAACACCCAATATTTAAATTCCAAGGCATCATATAGGTTCAACATCTAATTACCTCAATTTCCTATGCTTATATAATTTATACTGTCCTATGAGAAACACAACTACTATTTATAATGAGCACCTTCCAAATCAAAGAAAAAGCAGTACTGAATGATGATAATAATAAGGCATTACTTTAAGTCTTTGAAAACTGGTCATCTGTACATAGTACGTATACTTCACTTAGCCACCACACTATAGTCTTTCAATGTACTAGAGGTTTCAATGGTTACTGTAAAATATCACTGAAAAGTAGGAAGTGTATTACTGCTGACATTAAGATTAGCAATGTTTTGGGTAATATTCAAATATATCACTCAGAAGTTAACAGTTACGTATAAGATGAATAACATAAAAACAAGTATTTCCCTCATTTAGATTAGATTTTAACTGGACAATTTGGTCTAAGAAGGAAAAGCATCAATGTATATATCACAGACTTCTAACAATCACAAAAATTTGAAAAATAAACAGGATGATGTCGTGAAGGCCAACTAAATTACATAAATCAAATATGCTACTGACAAACTATGTTTTCTAGTTGAAGGAATATTCAATTTAAGACTTTCTGCAGACAACTGGCCTAAAATTACTGAAAATCAGAACCCTTGGCAATCAATACCCAGGATTACATGAAAGAAAATTAACCAATCAGGTATGTAAAATGAAGAACCAAACACAAGCTACTGTCATTATCTGTTTAATCTATTTAATCATATTTCTCTGAAACTATGTAAAATTTCTAAATTTAAGACTGCTTGCAATTAGAAACAGACTACCTGCAGAGTCTAGAAATTTTTCATTTTGTTTTTCCAAAACCTACTTAAGAGAATTGTTTGTTGCTTGCTATTAAGAATATTAATCTCTCCAATTTTTGCGAGTTTGCTAGGTCTTTTTGCTGGCATATGACCTTCAAGATTTAGGTCGTAGAGCACTATGAGACAACTGGAGAACAGAACTATATAAATTTTAGTGCATTATAATTCTCACCTCTCAAAATCTAGGAGAGGAATCTGTCTCTTCAAGTGCAGAATTTAAGTGCTTGTACTTTTCTTCTTTTTTTAAAAAAAATGTTATCTGTACAAAGTATTTTCAGGTTCCCCAAATCCTAGAGATTTCAAAACCACAACAGCCACAATTAAGATATGCAGTTAACATTTTCCAAACGTACTTTTAAGTGTACATGGAAAAAATACTCAATTCCACGACTCAAAATGTAAAAAATCAAAAGTGAACTGAACATAGATGCTTTCTTCATGCAATGAAGATTTAAAAATAACAATGGGGAAATAGTCCTAATAAATACAAAGTATATTTCCACCTGTGTGACAGTATGATTTCCCATTCTAAGTAAATTCAAAGTGGATTTTCTAAGTTAAAAGAGCAATAGGAATAAATGTGCTACTGCCAAGGTAAAAGAACACAAAGGTTGGTATTTATTTGAGTTTGAAGAAAAGAGTTATCAAAGTATTTAAGTAACATCATTTTGAAGCCAAGAATGGGGAGGAAAAGCTAGGCTTGAACCAGAATTGGGGAGGTGGGGGTGGGAGTTTTTTGTAAAACAAAAAATGTATTAATGGAACAATGAAACAGTTGGTACATCTTAGACACCAATTAATAATGAACTCCACAGTGAGATCATTTTCAAGGGGATCCTTTATCTGTAATAAAGGGAACTCTTTATCTGTAAACATTTTGTTATTTTATTTTCAGAAGAATGATGTGATAACTGGAATTTGATTCAAAAGTTAGTAAAGCCGGGCATGGTATAGGGAATAGAAGAAATAAGACAGGCAACGTATTGACAGCTGTTGAAATTGGGTGATGAAAGTAATGGGGTTCAATTATATTATCTCTCTACTTTTGTGTATGCTTGAATTTACCCTATTAAAAGGTTTAAGAAACAACCATAAGGTAAACTTTTATTTAAAGATTTCGAAGTTCTCTCATTTCATCTTTTTAATCAAATATTACTAGATTATCTGATCATCAAATTAATTCTTCTGAGTATCAATACAAAGGTTTTTCCCCCTAGATTTTCCTCAGTTTTATCACTGAGCAAATAGACTGTATTAGGAGAGGGAAGCCATACAGAGAAATTACAGACTATGATTAAGCAATGGTGTTGATAATCCAAATCAATAAAACTTTGACATAAAGCTTAAAGGCAAATTGAAAAAATCAAGTAGGGTAGTGAGGTAATAAGTATGTCACCTACCTTCCACAGTGGACACTTGAACAAGTCAAACAGACCCAGGGGCTTTTGTTGGACCGGCACACTAATAAAAAGAAAAATACACAATATACCAATTGTATCATGTTATTTCCCAGTTTCTCCCCTAATCTGTAATATCATATCCTGTAATTAAGTTATAAATTCCATAGCTGCTTAGGTGTACTGAAATCCTAAATCCTTGCTTTGTGAGTGCATGTACACAGAATGGCTGCCTAATTAAAGTTACACTGAAAAGAACTGAAATGCATGTCCACAGCAGCTGCTCATTTTAATTGTTGACTCAAACAGTTCAATCACAAGTTAAGAACATATACATTTACTTTTACCAGTCTCCAACAAGCTAATGACAGTCTATTTTCTCTTAAAAACATTTTTTAAGTCTAATTTTTTAATCACATGTCTTTGCCAGGCAGATTATATACTAATATAAATGACAATTCTTTCAGTTTACTTAGAGACAAAGCCTAAAGATACAATTAGGAAGACTAAACCCAGCTCTTCCCAGATGAATGTCTTGGTTGCATGAAATTCAATTCTAAATAGGACAACTGCATATAATTCTTGCTGAGGGTAAATCAGGACATTATTTTAGTTTAAGTATTATAAGGATGGGACAGGCAAGAAAAGCATGAAAACTTTTAAAATACTGCTTATAATTTTGCCTACTGTTTACCTATTCAATTTTTTTTTTAAAAAGCCCAATAAACATAACAATGATTTTCAAAAAGAAGAGACACAAAAATCACGTGGAAAGCTATTCAAAACTCCTATGTTTTACTCAGGCAAAGATATCTACATTGGGGTGGGGAAAGAGGACAAAGAACATGTGTATTTTGAGAAAAGTAGCTTCTCAGGTGACCCCGTAATACAACCCCTTGAGAACCATAAGTCCACCTCCTAGGGGTATGGGAGGGGCACCATGGCACAACCACACTCAGGAGTATAATAAATCCATTGCCTGGCACACAGTGTGTACTCAATAAACATCTGCTGAAAGTTCAAATTTCCTAGTTTAAGCTCTTCCAAATCCTGGTCCTTACTGTACTATTCTTGCCTTACACATTACAACAGGCCTTTCTGGCTGGTAAGAAAAACTGACCAAAACTTGAAATGAGGTTAATCAAGAACCACTGGCCCTTTCAACATGTAATGAAGCATTAAGAGGTCCTCCCAAAGATATTTAATTATAGCACTACTGTTTGACTACTGTTTATTGTTGATTAGGACCCAAATTCTATGAAGTTAGAGGTAAACAGGTAGATTTCTGAGATGTATCTGTCCAGCACACTCCAAAAGTAATGGTTTTACTACTATATAGGACATTAACCAATTTTACATCAAGTTTAGCAATTTATTTCAATGTTCTTTCTTCAATATCTACATGCACTCAATTCCTCAAATGCTCTTAGAATCAGCTTTATCATACTGCTATTTCCTTCATTAATGAGTTAAATAAATCTCTGACATACATTCATTCTATATTTGTATGGGAGGGAAGAGGTGGGCAAGGAATAGGAAAGCACAGTGATACACTGCCCAAGGGATTCTGCTTGTCTGGCCAGCACAGGGCTCTAACCCTTCTTGAATATGAAAGCTTTGTGTGGTAAAATTTCCTTCCAGCAGGCAAGGTTCCTACCTTTCCTTAATGCATTCACACCTTTACAGTAACTGCCAGGGCCATCCTGAAGGCATTTGAGGTTTTTACTTGATTGGGTCCAATTTTATTATACGTGGCATGTAAGCCACATGACCAAAAGGCCATGAAGAATTCTAGCCAAACTACTAACAGCAATTATTATAGGCAGGTACATGAGAAGACTATATTTGAGGGGAGAGTGTTAGCTTTTCATTTGTACACCCCCATGGTATTTGATTTATATCAACAGGAATATGATGTTTTTATAGTTTGAAAAGAAAGTTCTAAAGTATTTATTTTTTAAAGGAAAATAAATTAGAACACAGCTTACTCAAAACAGGTATTCATGGTTTGAGATCTAACTGGAGGACTGAAAAACCATGAATACTATAACTTTGTTCCTCCAGCAAATCTTTTTCTCTTATTAAATACTAAGAAACATATAACTCAATCGGGAGTGGGGGGAGCTGTTGAAGTTTAGTATTAACCTGAAACAAGTAATTATATTACAACAGTAAGTTTAGGCCCAAGTTTTTAACTATCTAGAGTTTGTTTTCATTTTAATTATGGAAACTTTTTTTCCTCTTTTAAATGAGAAAAAAATCTAGAGTAATATCACTATCACTTTGGTGTGTTTTCTATGAAGTATTCCTTTTTCCTCCTTATAGTTGGAACTATACACACAGCACATACAACTTTATAAACTAATTTCTCTACTGCAGCATATTAAATGCATTTCTGCATGCTGTTGAATTTAGAACAACATATTCTACATCTTGTGTTATAGCATCTCAATTAACTCAAAAAGTTTTATTAGCTTTTTAATTTCTCAATATCAAATTTTAAAATAGTACCCTGAGGCTAGGGCAGAAAGAAATGGGAGTAACTACTTAATGGGTATAGAGTTTATTTTGAGATGATGAAAATGTCTCAGAACTAGATAGAGGTCATGGCTGTAGATGCCACTGAATTTTTCACTTTAAAATGGTTCATTTTGTTATGTGAATTGTACCTCAATAAAATAAATAAGTAGGTAAACAGGTATGTTACACAGGGATGAAGAAAGAGAATAAAAGAAAATACAGTATTGACTTTCAGAAATACTGCAAAAAGTGACTGTGCCTTTGAATAAAACTCAAAAAAAGACTTCACTTCCTAAGTTAAGAAACCTGACTTCTTCTAACATGAATATTTACAGTAAGAAGGTTGGTCTTGGCTATTTAAATGACAGTGCTTTCTGAGGGCTTAATACTTTAACAGCAAAAAAACATTTGAAAGCTAAAAAACTATAGAGAATAGGGTATGATGAGACATTCTGAAGCCACTTATTGCACTGTGTTGGGGAACAGTCACCGTTTATACATACCCTATCCAAATTAAAAACCTTTTTTAAAAAAAATTTTATATTCTTTTCTTTTTGAGAGAGACAAAGACAAAGAGAAAGAGAGAGAGAGCATGAGCAGGGGAGGAGCAGAGAGAGGAGACACAGAATCCAAAGCAGGCTCCAGGCTCTGAGCTGTCAGCAGAGCTCAACACGGGGTTCAAACTCACAAGCCATGAGATCATAGCGTGAGCCGAAGTCGGACATTTAACTGACTGAGTCACCCAGGCACTCCCAAACAAGGAACCTTTAATGTACCCCACTGTAGGGGTACATTAAACTAACTTTCAATTGTTGTTGAGAACAAGACGTAGCATGAATAAAAGAACACTACAAATAATTTTAAAATTATTTATTTTATCACCTTAAGGGGCACTATCTTATAAAAGGTAGTCTCAGTTTATAGGCAGATGAGTTTCAAAAGTTTATCTGTAGGATGAACATACTGTCCATGGAAACAGTATTAGAAGTTTCCCAGGCTCTTCTATAAAATGCTAGATGAACCATAATGTAACTGAAATAATATACAGTTGACCCTTGAACAATGCAGGGAGGGTTTAGGGTCCCAACCCTACACAGTCAAAAATCCATATATAACTTTTGACTCCCCAAAAACTTAACTACTAATAGCCTATAGTTGACTGTAAGTGTTAGTGATAACATAAACAGTCCATTAACATATATTTTGTATGCTATATAAGAGTAAGCTAAAGAAAATATTAAGAAAATCATAAAAGAAAGCACATTTACAGTACTACACTATATTTACTGAAAAAATCCACATATAAGTAGACCCACATAGTTCAAACCTGTGTTGATCAAGGGTAGACCATATATATACATATATATATATGTTTTTTTTAAAAACACAACCACACAGAGTCAATAAAAATTTTTTTAAGCTATGAATATTCATACTATCTATTCAGTGAAAAATAAAAATATTAAACTGAAGAGGTTTTATTTTTTTTAAATCTTAAATGCTAGAACTTGACAGAAACAGTTATAAGGATAGAAACTTGTAGAAGTTTAAAAAGATAAATCTAAGAACTTATTAGAGCTCTTTTTATTACACCTAATTATACTTAAAGGTGATATCAAGGCAAGGAAGTCAGGTGGTGTATTTCTCAGTTACACTTGGCCCCGACAGAGTCACTGGATCTCATAAATGGAGTTTTGCCTTTACTCAGATTATAAAATGTCCTCAAAGTTACTCTTTCTTTCACCAATCTCTCCAATTTATTTGGATTCTTCCAACTGTAAGCTAAGCTTGGGCATCTCAGCTCAGAGGTTGGTACTAACTAGGCTCCCTCTACTCTCCTCCTTCAACTATGGCATCACAACCTTCCTCTGGCCCTGTTCTCACCTCAGCCACAAACTCTACAGTTTGGCAAAAGGGCCTTTTTGGAGGTAGAGAGTCTTGATCTTCTCCTGGCTAGAGCCAGTCTCCAGCAGGTAGAAGCTGTAACACATATGCTGAGAGGGGTGAAGGAGCACCAGCCTCTAAAACATGCTCATGCCAGATCTTCTTCCTAAAAGCCCCAAAGTTTTAACTCTCCTGGAAACCAGGAGGTGAGAACTAATAGGGCACACAGGCAGAGGGAAGGCATCCAAGTGATCTATGACCAAAATGATTTTATTTCTTAACTACTTTTGCAAAAGGAATGGTAGTGTGCTCCTTTATCAAGAGATAAAGAAAGGCAGAAAACTAGGGGCCCATTTTGTGCTTAAAGGGTCATTTACACACAAATGTTTTCAGCTTGTGTTCTGAAGACAAGGAGTTCGTTCACAAGACAAGATGGCATCCACATTGAATACAACGTTCTTTCCACATAACCACTGATATCCAATATCCTTAGTAGTCACTACCTAGAACCTAATAATATACAGGACATTTGATATTCAAAGCCTATCAACAACTCTCATGAAATTCTAAAAATGTTTTTAATAAAACATCATGCACCAATGCTTATGATACAACTTAGTCACTGTTTCTACCCACAAAATAGTTCAAGCATACAGCACTGACAGGCAAGCCACCTATAGTGCATCCATTACTCACTAGGTGCTTCAACTCAAAGTGAGGCTCTTTACCTTCTTAAGAATTCAGAAAGGTGAGGATCCAATGACCAAGATTCTAGTCCTGGTTCTACCATTACTAGAACCAGAACTGAGAATATCAGGAGTGTCTGGGTGGCTCAATCAGTTATGTGTCTGACTCTTGATCTCAGGGTCATAAATTCAAGACCCTCATTGGGCTCAGTGCTGGGAATGGAGCCTACTTAAAAAAAAATTTTTGAGACCATCACTATTATTCTGGGTCTATTTCTTCATTGTAAAATGAAGACTAGGCGATAGGCATGTCCTCTCTAATCATAAAATTAGTCAAAGAATATAAGGAAAAAAATGAAACAATAATGTCATCTTCCCATATAGGCAGAAGTCTCCCAACTCTACTCTCCACCTAATCTGAAGGCCTAACACAAGGATTAATTGCTAATGTAGTATAAAATTCTAAACCAATGGTTTTCAGCTTTTTTTCCTGCCTCCCACCACTTGAGAGGCAAACACATTCCCACCACATCGCCCATCAGTAACAGCAACTCACTTCAACAGTGAGGGGTAGGAAGTGTAAGTGTATGGAATCACTGTATAAAACTGTTATAGACAAACACGGCTGCTATGACAGTAAAACTCAGAATACTACTCCCCCCAAACACACACAAAATTTTTTAAGTGTAGCACTCTAAAAATATTACCAGGCCATAAGAAAACATCCACAATACGGGTTTTTTAAAAAGCAAGTTCAGGGGCGCCTGCGTGGCTCAGTCGGTTAGGCATCCGACTTCGGCTCAGGTCATGATCTCACGGTCCGTGGGTTCGAGCCCCGCGTCGGGCTCTGTGCTGACAGCTCAGAGCCTGGAGCCTGTTTCAGATTCTGTGTCTCCCTCTTTCTCTGACCCTCCCCTGTTCATGCTCTCTCTCTGTCTCAAAAATAAATAAATGTTAAAAAAATAAAAATAAAAAAAAAAAAGCAAGTTCACTTTTATCTAATTCATATTTATCTAGGACATACTATGTATCAGGCACCATGGCAACCACTTTATGAATATTACTTAATCTAATCCTCTAAAATCCAATAAGGAATATATTATTCTTTGTACAGATAAGCAAACTAAGGCATAGACAAGTTATGTAACTTGCTAAGTTAGTAAGTGACAGAACTGGAAATCAAACTCTGTTTGAAGGCACGGATGGCTATAAAGCAGTAAGTCCAGAAGGTTGTCATATTTTTAGAAAGATTTTATACTATGTGTTTCCGTGTGTATATTATATACCTGTTTACGGAATTTTTAAAGTCTGAAAAGATATATAGTATATAACTGTTAGTGGTTATGTAAAACAAATGGGATGGAGGATTGGAGCCACATGGGCCTATTTTCTACTACAGTGTTTGAATTTTTTTCAGAAACCATTACTACTTGTATAGTAAAATTTTTAAATGGCTTAAATTTAAAGATGCTGATAATATGAAGTTGCCCTAATGAAACAGACTTAATTCTAAATTATTAAGCATGAGTGGTAAATTATATCAAAATCCAAGACTACAACTTACGGGTTTGTAAAAATATAATCAGTGAAAACAAAATTTTTGCAGGTGTTATTCAAAACACACACACATACACATTACACAAAAGTGTCAATAGTAAAAGTGTTATTCCCTGTGAAACTGAAGAACAGAGCAGTATTATCATAAAAATTCTATGAGTATTCCAGTAAATATAAGTAGAACAATATTCTAGGACTAAACCAGCTTACCCTCTAACTAATGTATTTTTAGATATTTAAGAGCAAGGCATATAATCTTCTTTATACCATAAATATTATTTGAACCATATGTTCACAAGCCTATTCTATGCTACAAATTCTGAAGTCTCTATCTTCAACTCGAATCCTCTGAGATCACTGGGGGAAAAGAGTTGGTAAAGTCACATAAAGACAGCAAGAACTGGGCCACAAAGTAGTCCAGAAAAGAAGAAATCCAGCTATACTAATCAAACGCCAAAGGTGCCAGAGCAGTTTGAACACAGCCAAAATCATTGTCTGTCGCACCCCATCACCCAATGCTGTTCATTCTGGGAGTGGGCATCGGGTTCCCAAGGAACAGAGAAATAGGAGAGTTCTCTTAAAAAGCAACGGGAGGTGCCAAGGGCCAAAGAAGTAAGTCAATGCAGAGTCTGGGAGACTAGGCAGAGGTCCAAATACTAGAGGGAGGGGAGGAGGAGGGAGCAAGGAGGGTGCAGAGGAGGAGGAGAAGATGATGATGGTGACAACGATGACCACCAAGCATGAGCACCAAATCCAAAGGGGAAAGAAGTGGCAGGGAGGGACTCAAGGCCAAGATCACAGAACAAAGAGTTCAGGGCCAAGGCAGGAAAAGCAATTATGAAGCAAAGCGTACCTTGGTCGCCTTTCCACTTTGCCCCATAAGAACCTTTTCTACCTTCTTCCTTCTGGCAGCTCTCTCCTGCTCACTCCCATTCTTATTCAAGGCTAGCAATCCATTAATCTCTCCTGAATCATTAAATAAGTAAATTGTTTTCTGGTAAAGTCACGGTTCAGTATTTCTCATAATCCTTCTCTCCTGTTTAATGGCCCTGTGATAGATTAAAGATAGCCACAAATACTTTCACATTCCTTCCATCGAGAGGTAGGTCTATGTCCTCATTCTTTGAATTTGGCAGGCTCTGTAACTGCCCTGATCAACTGAATATAAGAGAAGAGACTCTGTATCCATTTACAAGTCCAGACCTTAAGAAACTGACAGCTTACTCTTGATATTACTTGGAATGCTTACTCTTGGAAAAGCCAGCCACCATCTAAGGAGTCTGATCATCCTGAGACCAACATACTATGAGAAACCCATGCCACATCGAGAGATATTGGAGAATACGATACCATGGGATCAGGGGTTGGGAAAGGAAGAGAGACTATGGAGCACAGAAGCACCAGACATGTGAATTAAGAAGCCATCTTGGAAGAAGACGGCTCCAGCCCTAGGTACTCCATAAGATGCAACACAAGCCAAATTCCTCCTGAATTCCTGATTCACACAAAATCATAAGCAACATAAAATGGTTGCTTTAAGCTATTAACATGTAGCTTTGATATGCAGCAGTAGACAACCAGAAAACCACATCTAGAAAGAGAGCTATCAGTGATATAGCATCCATCACTCACACCTACCAAACTCACTGAAATGATTGACATTGTTTAAGAGAAGCGAGGATGGGAACCTTCAAAAGGTTCTACCCATACGAATCAAAATTATATAAGGGCTAGACTATCCTCTCTGCAATAGAGGTAGTAAGAGAGTAAAGACATGGTGGTCTATCATCAACTAAACTGCCATCATCTCTGGGACTGGCTCTTTCTATATCCTCTCAATATTTTAATAACTCAAATCCAGATGTGCTGTCACTACCATATGACAACCTAACTCTTATTTGAGCACAAAAATCACTTCTAATGTTGCCCTATATTATAAAAACAAACTTCAAATTTCAAAAACACTATTCCCATAGCAACCCCAAATTCTGAATAAAGATTCTTATGAAAGTGTTATGGGCACTTTCAAGAATTCCTTTTCTCTCCTTTAAAACTACAAAGCCTCAGGGCACCTGGGTAGCTTGGTCAGTTAAGGATCCAACTTTCTTTTTTTTTCTTTTTTTTTTTTTGTTCTTTTTAATTTTTTTTTCAACGTTTTTTATTTATTTTTTTGGGACAGAGAGAGACAGAGCATGAACAGGGGAGGGGCAGAGAGAGAGGGAGACACAGAATCGGAAACAGGCTCCAGGCTCCGAGCCATCAGCCCAGAGCCTGATGCAGGGCTCGAACTCACAGACCGCGAGATCGTGACCTGGCTGAAGTCGGACGCTTAACCGACTGCGCCACCCAGGCGCCCCTTTTTTGTTCTTTTTAAATGTTTACTTATTTTTGAGAGAGAGCGAGACAGAGCATGAGCAGGGGTGGGGCAGAGAGAGAGGCAGATACAGAATCTGAACCAGGGCACAGGCTCCAGCTGCCAGCACAGAACCCAACGCAGGGCTCGAAGCCACGAACTGTGAGATCATGACCCAAGCCGAAGTTGGAGGCTTAGCTGATTGAGCCGCCCAGGTGCCCCAGGAGCTTATCCTTCTTCTTCTTTTTTTTTTTTTTTTTTTGGTCTCTCTGGATTATTTTTTTTTTAAGTTTATCTATTTATTTTGAGAGAGAGAGTGAGCAAGCAAGCAGGGGAGGGCAGACAGAGAGGGAAAGAGAAGGTCCCAAACAGGTTCTGTGCTGGGACCAAAGCGGAGCTCAAACTCACGAACCATGAGATCATGACCTGAGCTGAAGCCAAGATGGGAAGCTTAACCAACTGAGCCAGCCGGGCATCCCCAGGAATATGCTCTTTAATAAGCATTCTGGGTAACCTCAGATTTTACAGAAGGTTCGACTGGAAAAACTGTATAGTTATGAATGAATACTCTATCTCTGTTTCCAATTCTATCTTTGCTCTAAGAGTTCTAACATACTCCTCAGCCAGCCTGACTTGATCCCTATCTTACTCAGCAATGTCTGATCCCAGGCCTTTCTAGCTGGGATCAAGAGTCCCCCCATCCTATCTAGAATGCCAAGATTTCTGAGGAAGTACTCACACTTTTCTCTTGGATTTCTGAGAAAATTGCTGGATGGCCAGCCTAGAAGAAGGAACAGGAAAAGGACGGGCACAATGGCCAGAACTCCTTTCTATATCATTTTGGTTGAACTAGGCAGAGGCCTTGATCATCTGCCCTTGACTCAATGCTGCCAAAAGAAATCTTCCTTCTTTAACACAAAAAATACACCAAATGATTAGGTTAACCCTTATAGGAAGGTAGCTGTTACTCTACAGACTCAAAATAAACATGTTAAGAGGTCATGTGACATAATGAAGCAAGCATGGGCTTCATAACCAACAGTTTTACGTTTACCTTCTAGCTTTACCATTGTTTTATTCTGTGACCTTAAGAGGCTGGTTCCAGAGCTAGCTTCTTCATCTGGAATAAAGGACAAACACCACCTCACATGGCTATGGTAAAGATTTCCTAAGACAAAAGATACAAAGTGCACAGCAAAGGACCTAACAAAGAGACAGCACCAGTGACTGTCAGTTTATTTCCCTCAAAAATGTATTAAAAAGAATAAAATGGCTGCCAGGGGTTAATTCTGGTGGCTGCTATTATATATAATACAGTTAACATATGTCCACATATACCATGAGTACCAATTCTCAGAATTTTTTACCTTAGTTTACACTCACTAAAAGGAATTGCAGCTGACAATTCTTTTTCATAAAAAAATTCAAATACATAAGTCACATTAAAGTCAGCAAAAATCCCTCAGAAACCCCTCCTATATCTGACCTAAAATTATAATATTCAAAACATCAAATGAAAGAGGTAAAATAGTCAATTTTAAGAAGTTTATTTCAAAACTGATTGAAGTACGATAACCACCTTAATGTCAGAATCATTAAATTTTACATATCCAATGTAAAAGAAATATACTGTATTTAGAAAGCAAATGCATTTTAGATGTACATTTTGAGAGATGTGCAAAGAGGTTTAAATAACTTAATAAAAAGACACAGATAAAATATTTAAGTACAGAAACGACTTAAGTGTCAAAACCACACTGAAATACACTCAACTCAAAGGTATTTAGAACAGAGATTATATGATGGCTCACCAATCTAATCAAGCAAAATATACCTTGGGTATTCCAATATCCAATACAATGCACTAAGCCAAGTCATTAAAAAATTTTTTTAATTTATTTATTTTTAATGAAGTATAGTTGACACACAATGTTACATTAGTTTAAGGTATACAACAGTGATTTGACAACTCTATATCACCACAAGTATAGCTACCATCTGTCATTATACAACACTATTACAATACCATTGTACATGCGCTATGCTTTACCTTTCATCCCCATGACTTAAACATTCCGTAACTAGAAACCTGTACCTCCCACTCCCTTTCACCCATTTCCCTGTCTCTCCACCCCTCCCCTCTGGCAACCACTAATCTGTTCTCTGTTTATGGGGTCTGTTTCTGCTTTGCTTGTTTGTTTTGCTTTTTAGATTCCACATAGAAGTGAAATCATATGGTACTTGTCTTTCTGACTTATTTCACTTAGCATTATACCTTCTAGGTCCATCATGTTGCTGCAAATGCCAAGATCTCATTATTTTTGATGGCTGAGTAATATTCCTGTGTGTGTGTGTGTGTGTGTGTGTGTGTGTGTGTGTATAAAACATCTTTTTTATCCATTCATCTATCAGTCCACACTTGAGTTGCTTCCTTATTTTGGCCACTCTAAATAACACTGCAATAAACACGGGGGTATATATATCTTTTTTGAATTAGTGTTTTCATTTTCTTTGGGTAAACATAAATATTTTTTAAGTTTCCAATTCTTTTTTAGCAAATTTCTTTTTAGCAAAGAAGAAAATAGGAATGATTTTAAATCACACCAAATTAAATATATGGTGTTCAGCCTATTTTTATGAACCAGTAGGCTGAAATTTAATTCCTCTTTATCCACCTTATTACCAGATTCTCTTTAAGAAGCAGTGTCCTTGGGGCGCCTGGGTGGCTCAGTTAAGCGTCCAACTCTTGGTTTTAGTTCAGTTCATGATCTCACAGTTCATGAGTTTGAGCCCTGCATCAGGCTCTCTGCTGTCAACACAGAGCCCACTTCGGATCCTCTGTCCCCTCTCTTTGCCCTTCCCCAGCTCAAGTTCTCTCTCCCTCGCTCTCTGTCTCAAAACTAAACAAACATTAAAAAAAAAAAAAAAAAAAAGCCAAGTCTTTGGCTCTTTGACGCTAATTTTGAGACTGTGCTCTAACCTACTTTTCCAACCTTTTCCATGTCAGGACATGCACAGAAAATGATCAACATCTGTATGGCACATGCACATAAACTCAAAAGGCTTCTCTTAACCAAAAGTGATCTATTGGGAGGCTACAGCTACCCTTAGGCTGAGGGAATCATTACCTCAACACATGTATAATCATTCATGGTCCCTGTGATGGGAAACTGTACTAGCCAATGTTTTACATGGTTATCTACTAATGTAGGAAGAAGTCTTCCTTCTGCTGCAATGCCCACGTATTGGAACAAAAGACTGGAAGTCCTCAGCCACCTGAGAGGGCCAGCAGCATTATCTGGGAATCCAAGAAGCCATTCCTTTGAAAATCTGCAGTTTATAATATTGACTAATGCTCTGAGACCATCAGAGAAAACAGATGCCCAAATATCCACTTCTGTCTCATCCAATGCAATTCTATAACCCCAGGGAGCAGCCAGTCAGCAGTACAACTTGAAGGAACCTAACACAAATTAAAAGAAAGAAAGAAGTCCCAGAAACAGTTCAGTCTGCATACTCAGGTGGTAAAATAGCATTGATTAGCATGCACAAGGAGCAGTCAACTGCTTAAAATGAAACTGGGCCCAGAACACATATGATTAGCTATTATGTACTGACTAAAAATGTTTCCAAGGCCACTTAGAGCTCTCTGATTTCAAGGTTTCTCAAACAGAAAAATAATTACAACACAGTATTTCCCTTCAACAGCCTTAAATACATTTGTAAGGCCAAAGCAGATGGGAAGACATGAGCAGGCAGGCAAATAGGTTGAGGTATAATTATAAAATGACTTACACATTACTGCTCACACAACTAAAAAGTTAAAATTTCCAATACGCTTGATACAAAAGCATATCTGTACAAGGTTATTAATTGAAACATTATTTGTAATTGTAAAACATTGGAAACAACCTAAATATAGGAGCCAAAACACAGGAGAATTGTTGAATTCACTGTGACCCATCCAAAGATGGAGTACTATGAAGCTGTTAAAAAATAATACGGAGGGGCGCCTGGGTGGCTCAGTCTGTTGAGCATCCGACTTCAGCTCAGGTCATGATCTCATAGCTCATGAGTCTGAGCGCCATATCAGGCTCTGTATTGACAGCTCAGAGCCTAAAGCCTGCTTCAGATTCTGTGTCTCCTTCTCTCTCTCTGCCCTTCCCAGCTTGTGCTCGCTCACTCTATCAAAAATAAGCAAACATTAAACAAAATTCTTACAAACATAAAATGATATACAGGGTATACTGTTAAATAAAAGAAGCAAAGTCCAGTGCAGTCTGTGCTGCCAGTGCAGAGCCCTACATGGGGCTTGAACCCATGAACCGCGAGATCATGACCTGAGCCAAAACTAAGAGTCAACCACTTACCCAACTGAGCTACCCAGGCACCCCCCCCCCCCAACCAGTATAGCTTTAACTTTTGGAACCATGCTAATGTTTTATACACTCAAAAAGTAAAATAAAAATCAGCTTTTAAAGATAAAGTGAAAAAAATCCAAAATGGGAATCAAATGCAAATGAACCCAAATGTAAATCAAATAAATAAGTTTATTAAAAGACAGAAAGTAACCTAAGTGGCTTTTGAGCATAATACTTTATATATTGTCAGTATACAGACAAACATAACTATAAACAAATATTGAACTCTAGTTAAAAGGGGTTTTCTTTATAATGGTATGGGTTAGCAGTTCTGGAACTACTTTCTCTGATTATGGCACACAGAACAAATAAGTACATATACTGAGGAAAATGAGAACCAGATTTTCAATGTCAGAGAAGAGAATTGCAAATATGAAAAGGCTGTTGAAGGGAAATACTGGGCAAGACCAGACCTGTGTTGTTGAATTGGAATTATAAGGATTAATATGAACTCACACACACACACACACATAGACATGTGCATTTATTTATATTTCTTAGCTCTTATTTGCTGAGATGTCCTAGTTTACAAACATCACTCCCACTAAACAGAATAAGGAATACTTGGAAAAATGGCTGACTCCAAGGCTGGGGAAGGCTGAGTATAAGACGAGACTGGAGTATCCTGCTGTGTCAGAAAGTAAGAAAGAGCTCAAACAACAATAGGGACATGTCAAAACTATAGCTTAAGTTGCCCCCACTAGTCAAATATATGCTAATATGAGCCTCAAATTATAACAGTATCACAGAATAAAATTTAAAAAATCTATGAGTCCATACTAATACAATAAATGAATAAATAAATAGGTGGGAGAGAAAGGAAAGCTCTTCTTTACAGAATACTAATATATTTAGAAGAAATACAAATTAAAAATTCAACATCGTAAAAAAAAAAATTCAACATCTCGCAACCATCCTACTAATAAGTGATTCAGTCAAGAATCATCAATGGATGCTAAATTATTGGGTGAAAGCTTGGAACAGTATATACACACAAATTCTAAAGGACCTCCAAAAAAGATACTAATAGCAAAAGGAAAAATAGTAACTTTACAGTGGAATAACGTTGTAAATATTACCTTAATACTGGAAGTTAACATTACCAAAAATGAGACAAACCAACATCATATACCTCTTGATAGGATGTCCTGAGAAGACACATTACTTTTGTAGTAGTCCTATGAAAAAAGTGCATGACCTGAATCTAATCATGAGAAAATATCAGAAAAACTCAAATTGAAGTACATTTTATAAAATAATTGGCCTGTATTCTTTAAAAATACCATGATCTGAAAGATAAAAGCCAACAAACGGTTCCAGATTAAAGAAAACTAAAGAGTTATGACAACAAAATGAAATGCATGATCCTGGATTAGATCTGAGGTAGCTAGGTAGGTGTAACACAAAGGAAAAGTGCTGTAAAGGACATACATAAGGGACATTACTGGGACAACTGGAGAAATCTGAATATGGAATGTGCATACCATTAATATTCTATCAGTATTAATGTCCTGTTTTCACCAATATCCTACACTTACTGAAAAGAAACTCCTTGTTCTTAGAAAAAACACAAACTAAAGTATTTATTGACAAAGAAGCATTTTATCTGCAAATTACTCAGGGGGGAAATATACAAACAGAGGGTGCATACATAAATAACACAAATGGGGTAAAATGTTAATGATTGGTGAGTCTAGGCAAACACTCTTAACCATAGAGAACTGATGGTTACCAAAGAGGGGAGGGAATGGGTTAAATAAGTGATGGGGATTAAGGAGGGCACTTGTTGTAATGAGCACTGCGTGTTGTTTGAAAGTGTGGAATCAGTAAATTCTAAACCTGAAACCAGTATTATACTGTATGTTAACTAACTGGAATTTAAATAAAACCTTGGGGGAAAAAAAGTACATGGGAGTTCTTTGTACCATTCTTAGCAATGTGTCTCTAAGTGTGGAATTATATCAAAATACAAGTTTTTGGAGATTAAAAAAAATTTTATTCTTTACTTCCAATTCAGGACACACTTTTTGGGGCACCTAGATGGTTCAGTCAGTTAAGCATCCGACTTCGGCTCAGGTCATGATCTCATGGTTTGTGGGTTCGAGCCCCCCACATTGTGCTCTCTGCTGTCAGCAAGGAGTCCGCTGGCTTCAGATCCTCTGTCCTCCCCCCTCTCTCTCTGCTGCTCCCCCGCTCATTCTCTCTCTCTCTCAAAATAAATAAACTTTTAAAAAGTTAATTAATTTAAAAAGAACACACTTTTTTTTAAATACCAAAACACAAGGAACAAGGCTAAATTACCAATGCACAGAGCCAAAGAGTTTTATGAACCCAGCATTAACTCCACTATATTGATGATGAACTAATCCAGTAAAAATATTCCAACATATTAAATGTAGTAGTCCAAAAGACCTTACAACTTTATTTTACATATTCAAAGTCTGGCTTGTGATTTGGTTTCCTAAGCAGAGTCAAAAAACCCCTCTGGTCTACCTAGTTTTTCTGCTGACTCTAATAGAAACAATATCTTGCTCTGTCCATCAGAGAAGGTAAATCTGAGTTTGAATTTTTACTCAGAGTAAGGCAAAAGTTCAGTCTCAGTGATTTAACTATCTGAATGATAATTAGTAAGATCCATTTTTGATAGGACAAAGATCTTGCCCTAAAAACAGATTTAAAATATTTCATTTAAAAATAGACACCAAATTAAACATGGCAGACCAACTTCTCTCTAATCTCCTGTTCCTAACATCCCACTAAAATGACAATAAAGGAATTAAATTGATAATAATTTACAAGGATAAAGAGAACATGTGAGGCAACCAAAGCACACAAAAGATTTCAACATGTTTTTGGAAGTCAGGAAGAAGTTAGAGGAGCTTTAAGAATCTTAGTGGTGCAAAGGAAGCTACAACCTAACTGCCAGCAGAAAAGAATGCAGACAGGAGGTGGCCCTGGACTCAGGGACACTAGGCACAGCAGACAGCAGGAGGAGGACAGGATTGAAAACAATGGATCTAAGGGCTGTAAGGAACAACTGAATCATGAAACTTCCTACACCCTGATGTCAGAGCATTCGTGGCCAGGTGTATAGCCTGGGAAAACTGGAAAACTGAAAAACTGAATAGAGCTAAAAAAAAAAGTTCTCATACAGACATCTTCAGTGTCACCTTCAATGAAAAAAGTTCCCTTACCTCATAGCAAAGCCAAATATAAACAAGCCCCATCAACTCACGAAGCTTTTTAGTACCTCACTCTTGTATGAAGACAGACAGACAAAGATTAAACAAATCCTTGAAAAAACCCCTAGTCTGAATCCTTTTAAAAGAAAGGAACACCTGGCTGGCTCAGGCGGTAGAGCATGCAACTCTGGACCTCAGGGTCATGAGTTCAAGCCCCATGTTAGGCACAGAAATTACTTAGAAAAGAAAAGAAAAGAAAAGAAAAGAAAAGAAAAGAAAAGAAAAGAAAAGAAGGAAGAAAGGAAGAAAAGAAGGAAGGAAGAACAAACGAACAAGAGGAACCCAGAGGAAACAAATAATGTTGTAGCACAGAAGCACAGAAGAACTTTAAAACAAATTCTAAAACTCTGGAGTAATAGAAGATACTGCAAAAAAGCAATAGGATATATGAAGAGGCAATGGTCAGAAAAACAAGAAAAAGCTCTTGAAAATTAAAAATATGATTATCAAAATTCAATAAAAAGGATAGAAGAAAAAAGTAAGGAACTATTTCAGGAACTGGAGCCAAAGGGCAAAGAAATAAAAAGATAAGAAAATTGCAAGTTCTATCCAGGACAACCAACATTCAATTAATAGGAGTTCCAGAAAGAAAAAAGAACAAATTGAGAGATGTGAGTATGGGAAGATAAGTATGCTATCACACATGGAAACTGAAAGGCCCCTTCAGTACCCATCACAATAAAAGAAAAACTACCCATACCAACACATATCACACTTTGAGATTTCAGAACACTAAGGATAAAAAGAATATCCTAAAAGCATCCAGAAAAAAGAATAAAAGGATATACACTATGTGAAGTCTTAATAATCAGAAAGGCATCAGGTTTCTCAACAGCAACACTGGAAGCCTAAAAACAAAGAAACAACACTTTTCTATTTCTCAGAGAAAAATCTTTTCTAACTAATATTCTATAGTCAGTCAAGCAATCAAGTATGAAGGTGGAATAAAAGTGTCAGGCTTGCATGGGGTCAAAAATCTGCCTTCTATGAGGAGGGGGCTGTATGACGTACTCCAACAAAAGTCTAATAAACCAAGAAAGAAAAAGAAATGGGATCCAGGAAATGGGAGATCTCAGTGACAAGAGAACAGCAAGGGAATAATAGGATAAAATAGGATAAAAAGTGCACAGTAGGCCTAGAGAACAATCTGTTCAAATAGGAGCAAGAAGGCCCTGGAAAAGAGGTCTTCAGAAAAAAATAATAATAATAATACTAAGAGACTGTCTGCTTAAGTGCTTGAAAAACAATATTCATAGACATTTGACAAATTTAGAAGTAAATCTGGGAGAAATTTTGTAGAAGGCAAATTTTTTAAGAAAGGCAATTATTAACTCAAGGAAAAATAAAATTCTGGACAAGAAAGAAAAAGGAATCTCCATATTTTTTGTTTGTTTGTTTGTTTGTTTTTTATTTTTTTTATTTTTGGGACAGAGAGAGACAGAGCATGAACGGGGGAGGGGCAGAGAGAGAGGGAGACACAGAATCGGAAACAGGCTCCAGGCTCCGAGCCATCAGCCCAGAGCCCGACGCGGGGCTCGAACTCAGGGACCGCGAGATCGTGACCTGGCCGAAGTCGGACGCTTAACCGACTGCGCCACCCAGGCACCCCAGTAATCTCCATATTAACCAAAACTTGTACTCTAACTATATTGAGAAATGCAAAAATGGGCAGAAAGGAGGGTGGAAGAAACACTAGTGTCCCCATTTACCAGAGCAAGATGTCAAGAGATAAAGCCTAAAAGCAATAAATTAAGAAATAACAATGTATTACTTAGAAATATACAGGTATTTACCTGCATGAGAGAGAAAACTAAATGGGCCTTAAAGTGGTTGTCTATGGCAGTAAAATTGAGGGCAGAGGGGAGGGAAATTGCTGCTGTGTTTTAAACCTTTGGCTACTATGACTTAATTATGTACATGTATTACTTTTTGAAAACATGAATTAATCTTTAAAAGGTAAATTGATAAAGTCCTATCAATTCATGTAACTGCCCAAACCATTTTTTCATTATTACACGGCACTTAGTGATGTATGGAATTGCTGAATCACTATACCGTACACTTGAAACTAATATAAAACTGTATGTTAACTATACTGGAATTAAAATTTTTTAAAAATCTCTTACATGACATAAAATTTACAATAGCAACTTATCATATGAGGTGTGTTAGGCACACAGTGAAGTCCCTATATACTACAAGTAGAATTTGCAGAGCTAATTGTATGTGTTCTTTATTAGAGAATATAATTTCAAAACTGGCCAAAACGTGTCATCTATAGGTTAGCAGATCCAGTTACCTACAGAGCTAGAAAAGAGAGGGCATCTGGTCTTGCTGACTTCCCACATAGAGGCAAATTTTGATCCATAAGGCTGGTCCCCTCACCTGAGATTAAATGCTCAAGCATTTTAATCTATTTGGAAATTTCTGTAATCAGTTTTCAACATCAAATGCAAACAGCATATGGAAACAATGTATGTGAAACTATATAAGCCCCCAAACAGTAATGCATTAAATAAAATTGTTATTAGTCATTCTATCACAAACTCTGACTTCTTCAGACCTATTTTGGTGAAAAACCTAATGAAGCTATTATGTATGCTATATCTACCCTACCAGCCTTCAGCTAACTGCTGGAACTGTGCCCCTACCTCCAAATGAGGGGAAAGGGTAGTGGGGAGGAGGATTAAAACTACTAAAGCCAAAGCAGATTACCAAATCTAGAGTCAAAATGGGCCACTTTTGCCTTTGGAAGACCAGACACAAATAACTACAGAAAAATTACCAAGAGTTTATATTTATATCGTTTCAAAAATAACTTCCCCTATGAAGCAGATTATGCAGAATGAAAACAAAAGCCATGCATCACTTAAGAATAATTCTGATGGGGCACCTGGGTGGCTCAGTCGGTTAAGTGTCTGACTTCGGCTCAGGTCATGATCTCACAGTTTGTGAGTTCGAGCCCCGCGTCGGGCTCTGTGCTGACAGCTCAGAGCCTGGAGTGTGCTTCAGATTCCATGTCTCCCTCTCTCTCTGCCCTCCCCCGCTTGTGCTCTGTCTCTCTCTCTCAAAAATAAATAAACATTAAAAAAAAAAAGAATAATTCTGACATCCAATTTTTCCATTTATTTCACATAGCAAGATCTAATCTATTCCATGCTTTTGCCAATAAACTGAGTAAGCAAATGCAATGGTAGTGAGATCTTCAAAAGAAAGCAATCAGGTCATAAATATAAACACCACACAACTATTATTTCAAAACAGCAAGTATATGCAATACAAGACTCATATATATATGTGTGTACATATATGAATATTTATAATTTATATTTATAAATAAATAAAATAAGTAAGAAGTTCAAGAACCTCCCATTGTCAAAGACTTTACTGAGAGAACAGGTTTAATATCTGCATTGTATAATTCTCTTCCTAGTTTTCTGTGGTTACATAATAAAGGAAAACAGTAAAGCACAAAGAGGTGGGGTGGGGAACACCACACTTGTATTTACTGGTATGCTGGGAACCTCTTCATTCTCCAAAAATCAGTGTGACTATTTATGGAAAAAATGGAAAGAAAAACTATAAAATGGGCACATGGTTATATTCTGCCTAAGGGGCTAGATACCAAATATTACAGAAAATAGGCACCTGCAAACTCCAACAGCTGTTCTAATTGTTTAACAAAAAACAAGTGTTGGAATTTTATAAAAAATAGTAGACACAAATCTAAAATCTGACCCACATTTCCCCAAAATATCTATTAGTTGTTCAAAGAAGAAAAACCCACAAAAGCCTAAAAAATGTTTTTAAATGAGGCTCTAAAAAGACTACAAACAAACAAAACACTTAAAATAACTGAATGTAACTGATGTAGTAAAGCTCTCAAGTTAAACTCTCATGTCATGAATGCTGACTGCATACCCATAAGGTAAAACTTGAGTCCTTAGTCGGGGCAGAGCAATTTCTCCAATGTTAATGCATCTCACAATTAACATTCAAAATAACTTTTTTTTAATTTTTAAATATTTATTTATTATTTTTGAGACAGACAGAGCACAAGCTGGAGGGGGAAGAGAGAGAGGGAGGCACAGAGTCTGGAGCAGGCTCCAGGCTCTGAGCTGTCAGCACAGAGCCCAACACGGGGCTCAAACTCTCAAACCATGAGATCATGACCTGAGCAGAAGTTGGAGGCTCAACCAACTGAGCCACGCAGGCTCCCCTAACATTCAAAATAATTTAAGTGGAAGCTAGATTTAATCTCAAATAAATCAAAGGATGTTTAACAGTGTGGCATTAAAATTAAAAGCTCATCAATCAATAACCTAAGTACTGGACCCAAGAACTCTAAGAATGATTGACAGATTGATTGATGGATGTTTATTTATTTTTGAGAGAGAAACAGACAGACTGTGAGGGGGGTAGGGGCAGAGAGTAGGAAACACAGAATCCAAAGCAGGCTCCAGGCTCTGAGCTGTTAGCACAGAGCCTGACGCAGGGCTCAAACCCATGAACTGTGAGATCATGACCTGAGCCAGTCAGACACTTAACCGACTGAGCCACCCAGCCACGCCAGCAACTAACTCTAAGTTTTAAATAGAAGTTCTTTTTTTAAGAAATATTACATTAAAGCATTTCTCTAACATGTTATCTACCAATTTTTCCAAAACATTCTAGAGCAAAAACTGTTTCCTTGAAATTTCAGTATGATCTTCAAAAACTTTGACCAAAACATTACCATCCTAATATTGTGCAACAAATGTTCAAAACAAAGGAATGAACAATAATCTATTATTATACAATAAGTGTACTATCTTACAAGCAGTTAAATTAAACATGTAGGAATATGACAGTTAATCACCAGCCTGCTCTTTCTGATGATGAGATAGTACAAGAACAGTCTATAAAATGACGAGCCTTCAGGGTAGGTCAAGGATAAACAGGCAAACAGATGTTTACAAGGCTGTCTTAAACCTAACTAGAAAAAATATCAGGACTGAATGTCTACTCAAGATGGAAAACGGCCCACTGATAGAACTATTCAATCCTAAAGCACAGTACAAAGTCTTCACATAAAAACCAGCTGGTTATATCTTTCCAAAGATACAAGCTAGTTCATATTGTAAAAATAAACTTTGAATTCCCACCTTGTATTTATTAATCATGAAGCATTTAGCTAACACAAACACTAAGACAACTATAAACTTCAATGTCTAAGTTTAATTTCAACAATAGTTTTCAAAATCTGAAATGGCCTAAGTTCATCTGCATTTTATACATCTGTAAATAACACACATACATACTTTTCAATACTTAAGAGAGGGAAATCTGTTTTAATCTTTGTAGTCTAAAAACTATAATTAACCTTTATAAGAAATACAACTGGAAAATCTTAGACTATAACTAAGTGGAATCTACAAAGTACACTGGCCTAAAAGCAAAAATTCAAAAAACCTCTGAGCTACCAAAAGCAAAAGCAAAATTTCATATCTTAAGAATTCCCTATCTCCCCTACCCCATATGAAAACCACCTCCAAGAAGAATCTCCTCTACCAGAAACAAAATTTAAAAATGAGAAGGGACTTGGAGCACCTGGGTGGCTCAGGTGGTTAACCGCCGACTTCAGCTCAGGTCATGATCTTGCAGTTCATGAGTTCGAGCCCCATGTCAGGCTCTGCACTGACAGCTCAGAGCCTGGAGCCTGCTGTGGATTCTGTCTCCCTCTCTCTCCGCTCCTTCCCCACTTGTGCTCTCTCTGTCTCTTAAAAATAAACATTAAGAAAAAATTAAAAATGAGAAGGACAACTTCAAGAGCAGAAGCACATTTATTTTTTCTTAATGTTTTATTTTTATTTTTGAGACAGCACAAGCAGAGGAGGGGCAAAGAAAGAGAGACCAGGATTTGAAGTGGGCTCTGAGCTGACAGCAGTGAGCCAATGAGCCCAATGTGGGGCTCAAATTCACGAACACAATGTGAGATCATGATCTGAGCTGAAGTCAGATGCTCACCCAGCCACCTAGGTGCTGGAAGAACAGAAGCGCATTTTAAAAATAACCAAAGGCTAACTGCATTTTATCCATTGCTATGTTGAGAAGGCTGATTTATTATATCTGAACTAAAGTAATATGAATTTCAGACAACAACAAAAAAAATTAGATCTGAACTGTAATGAAGTTAATGACATTCAAAAACAGCAGTTTCTTCCAACCACATTACCAATCTTGTTCCAACTTGTCTGCACTTTAATCAATAAGCAGGGAGAGGAAAGGCTAATCAAATACAGAATTTTAAAATCAATTATTTTCAAAATGTGGAATTTAAAACATATTTCTGCCAAAAATCTTCAAAGGAATTATTTCCAGTATGTTTCCAAACACTTTAAATCCTTTAAATTATTAAGCACTAAGTTACTGGATGACAAAATAAAGACCCTGCTTTTTAAAAGGCAAGCTGAAAGTATGGTTTGAATGGTATTTGAATCTAAGCTTTGGGCTATCTCTAATACCCCCAAGCATCTTAAGCAACTCTCTTAATCTTTGTCTCAGTTTCACAATCCATAAAACAGGAAAAACTACAAGGATGGGCAGTTAATTAAATTAGTCAGGATTAAACGCTAGCAATCTTCTTTGAAGTTACTTTATGTTGTTCTCCATTCTCCTCCTACTCAGTAAAACTAATAGATGAGAAAACATCTGGAATTACTATAGATACTAACATCTGCAGACTCACAGCAGCTAAAAGATGATCTCTACATACAAGTTTCTATATTAAAAAGCATTCAAACCCCAAAAGATTCCAGGATACAACTGCAATGAACAAGTTTTAGGTAAATTTTCTTTCAATCTAAAAGACACCTACTCTTACCTACATTCTCAATTTAGACTTACTATGAATCACAGAGCATCTTGAGAGGTCTTGGCACAAAATAATTCTAGGTAAGATGAACAAGCTGTTACTAATATCAATGCTATTCTCACCATTCTAAACTGTCAATCAAGGTAAGCTTCATCACAAATATACCATCCAAAAAGTACTAGCCCCTGCTGAGAATCTAAGTACTTCCTTCTAAGCCATCTGTCCAGGAAAGCTCTATTAAAACACCCAGAATGCAATTGCTCTCATGTCTAAAGGAGCTATGAATAAACATGAAACACTAAAATATATTAAACCGTATATATTTTCCACTTCAAGCACTGATAAACTACCTACCCAACTCTATTCCAATGCCTAGGCTGAACACCAAACCCATAAGGAGGGAGGTGGGAAACTGCAGTTAATCGAAGGATAATATTTTTTTTTTAAAGAAGGAGAAAAATAGGGGTGCCTGGGTGGCTCAGTCAGTTAAGCATCAGACTTCAGCTCAGGTCATAATCTCGTCATTTGTGGGGTCAAGCCACCATGTGGGGTTCTGTGCTGAGAACTTGGAGCCTGGAGCCTGCTTCAGATTATGGCTCTCTCTCTCTCTCTGTCTCTGCGCCTCCCCTGCTCACGCTCTGTCCCTGTCTCTCAAAAATATTTAAAAAAAAGAAAAAATATATAAAATAGCTCAAGAAAGAGAGAAAAACTCTAAAAGAAAGAAAAAAACAAAGTTGGGGGAAATGTACATGTAAATTACTCCCTGATAGAAGAGAGACTCAATTAAATTTTTAAAACAGGAATTTAAATTACTCACTGAGCTCAAACTAAACTACTTACTCTCCTGCTTACTGAGCTACAAATACTACAAACGTAAGTATTTCTAAATCTAGTTTCAACAATCCAAAAATGAATCTATTAAATTCCAGTAAAGAAGGAAATTGCATATATTAAAATGATTTAAAAAGTAGGATGTTATAAAGGCCTAAGGCTAATGCTGTAAAAGCAAATAATGATGAGAAGGAATTATTTTGAGAATAAATGAGTAACGGGAAACCGAAACAATGAGTTCACATTCTCCTCTTAACCCTATCCTTTCTTCTGCTTTGGACATGAAGGATATTCTTTGTATACTACTAAGAATACTATTTAGAAAATAACTTCTGATCAATGTGTCAAAACTTCACAACAGCAAAACGTTAGGCTCAATGCCCAGACTGCAGCCTCTCCAAGCAAATACACAAAGCACACTCTAGATTCTAGGTATTTCACATCTACTACCAATTATTTAGAGACTTTGCTAAGGCTGGTTTAAGGTTCTGGGGGTGAGGGGCAATCCTGCTAGAAAAACTAGAAAGACAATTACATTTGACTTAAGCTTACAAATATTACCAACAAAGTTTAAGTTCTCCAGAGAAGTATATAAAATTCAAATGTTAACCTCTAGAATTAATGTGAAAAGCATCACCTGTCCACTGATTTTTAACTGCCCCAACCACACTGACACTAAAATGTACACATGCCCATCTATAAACACAGAATGCCAAAAGAATACAAATTCATTGTGCCAACAACATTGCAGAAGGCCATTTGCTCTAATCCAGACAAAGTATACCTTAGAAACTAAAATATTGGGAGTGAGGTCTGGTGAAAGCATTCTGGGGAGAAGTTCACTCTGCATTTATTTTCAACATAAAGTTTAAGGCCATTCCAGCCATGATCTTAAGTTGAAGAAATTCCTTCATTCATTAAGCAAATATTTACTGAGTGTCTTATATACATGCTAAGCACCTAATAAGTACTTCAAACAGTGTTACCAAAAGCAGAAAATACATTCGACTCAAGGATGAACAAATGACTGATCCTATCTAGAAAATTTAGTCTACTGGGCATCCAAGAGTCTTCTTTAGATGAAGGTTGTAAGAGAAATATGACACAAGATAACCCATCACCAGATCAAGGTAATTTCTCACATTTATCACAAGCTTTACTAAAAATCACAAATTTATTACCACTGTCAAGGACTCAATAATTAGTGCCTATTCTTACTAAACGGATCTTCAAAACAGGTGGGGGTATCTCTAATGTCCACCCCCAACTGGAGAACACTTACTTCATTTACACTTAGTTTTCTTGGGTAGAATAATGTGAGGGCAACTGTGTACTGGAAACTTAAACAGGTATTCTCAGCTCTTTGAAGAATTAATCAGGGAAAATTCTCATGACTACGCTATTAAAATGTCTCCAATTTAACTGGCTATTTTATTTAATCCAAACGCCTGAGGCCCAAATGCTTATTCTTTGGCTTTAGTTATTAAAACAGTTGTGTTTAGGGCACCTTTTTAAACAATTTGTGTTTTCTCTCCTGTATTTTACCACTGGTTCAGTCATTTTACCCACAAAAGTAAGAAATGCCCAAGCCTCCAGCTTCTGAAAATAACATCTGGTATGTGCACGTAACAAAGATCTTGAGAGAATGTCCTAGTTTTTATTTAAAACTTTTTCACTTAAAATGAAATGCCCTTAGCAAAGATTAGACATAAATCAGCCTTTACCTTATTAGGAAATTGCTATTTTCAACATTTACCTTAAACCACAACATGGATTTATCTTCTAACCTGTTAGCTTCCTGTCTCTCACCAACTAGATTAGACTGTAACTTTTTTGAGAGGACAGGACAACTGGACCCCAACAGAACTGGATCCGTTCCCAGCAAATATATTTGAAAAACCCTGTAAGTCTCCACAAAGACATAAATGTGGCTAGCCTTAAGGATTTATCTAATATTTTAAAGCTTTTTATTAGAGCAATTGTCCTTCACAGTTAGTAAAGTTATATTACTAGTGCATTCTCAAAGTGTGGTCCTGGACCCCTGAGAGTTTCCAAAACCCTGTCAGGGGTATAGTGAAGTCAAACTATTTTCATAAATAATAATAAGATGTTACTTTTATTGTTTACCCTCATTCTCTCATAAGCATACAGTGAGTTTTCCAGAGGCTACATGATGTGTGGTATCTCAAGAGACTGAATGCAGAAGCAGATACGAAAATGCAGCTGTCTCCTATTAAGCTAGACAATAATAAGAGCTGCAGAAATGTAAAATAATGCCACTCTCCTTATCAAATCTTTGTTTTGAAAAGTACAGTTATTTTATGTAAACTATTGTTTCTATTAACAGGTAATGGGTTTATTACTGTTATTTGTAAATGACTTACTAAAATATATTTAAATTTTGTTTTAATATCTAGTACAGCAAATATCAATAGATACAAGCCATACAAAAGCTGAGGTTTCAGTAGTTTTTAAGTATATAGGGGTCCCAAGAAGAAAAAGTTTGAGAACCACTGTAGTATACAATTATATAACCTAACATACAGTGCCTTATTCCATAAATAAGAAGCTCAAGTTAATGCTGAAATATAATTACTTCTTACACACCCTAATCTTGTTGGGTAAGATATCTCCTTGCAAAGCGTAATTCAGCATAAAGCCAGTCTGTCCCAGGCCCTATTTAAGGGGCTTTAGATATTTAAGTATGCAGAGTCCTATTTATAAAGATGTTCTGGCTGTAATACCACCTATTACTTGCCTAGTGTACAGGAGTTTCCCAACACTTTCACGAAAAATTATCTTGTTCATCCTAGCAGCAACCTGTGAAGTAGATGTGAAGTATTACCTCCCCCCTTTTTTTTTTACATTTGAAATAATCAAAGTGATGCTCAAAAGAAAAAGAACTACTTGTCCAAGGATGTACTGCTAGCTAACAGAGCCTAGGATGTTGGCCTTTTGCAATTTGCTTGGCTGCCTTAAGGCTGTTTCACTGTGGTGTAATTGCAAGCTCCCAAAGAAAACAAGGCGAGGGCATTACTTTTACTGTCCCAGTGCCAAAACAGGGATTTTTTTTTCCCTCCTTAATAAGAATGTAATCGGACTCAATACTCAGTCACAGCATTATTCAACACACTGGCTACCCTTTTGGTCCCCTACCAAAAAAAAAAAAAAAAAAATAGAAAGAAAATAAATTCAAGAGTTAGAGAATAAGTACCAGAATACATAACACTCCAAGATGATGAATTAGTTAAGGACTCACAGATTTACTAATCATTTAATCACTGAAACAGGCAGGCAAGAACAAGATCAAGCTCAATACAGTAACAGAAGATTATATCAACAAATGGATGACAACAGGTTAAAATGGGAGGCCCATACGAAACGGGTTCAATTCACAAAACATGAACAGAAGGAAAAAAAACATAAAGTTGTGAATCTAGCTTTACTGATTCTAGAAATCCAAGCATGTGACTAGAACCACCCTTGTGAAGCAATGTCAGAGACAAATTTTGTTTCAAGATGCAAAGACCGCCATCCTCCTCCTGGGAGAGAAATCACCCCATCTTTAAGGCTACACATAATACTTTGTTCTTGTTATCAGCACAAGTCTGTTAGTTATGCTCCATTTTAACTTCAGTTCCTCAAGAGATACTCATTTTTCTGCACTTATTTCCACAGTCAAGTGGACTCCCTGACTGACAAAGGCCAAGACCGACTCACAACAGGCTATCTGCCACTTGCATAAGCTCTTTCCCCTTTATAATTTTTTTAATGTTTATTTATTTTGAGATATAGAGAGCACGCCCACAAGCACAGGGGGGGGGGCAGGGATGGGTGACTGGAGCAGAGAGAGTGAGAGAATGAGAGAGAGTGAGAGAATGAGAGAGAGTGAGAGTGAGAGAGTGAGAGTGAGAATCCCAAGCAGGCTTCGTGCTGTCAGCACAGAGGCCAACACAGGGCTTGATCCCATGAACCGTTCATGACCTGAGCTGGAACCAAGAGTCAGACACTTCAACAACTGAGCCACCCAGGCGTCCCTCTTTTTTAGATGCATATGCCCAGCGAGGCCATCTTTAAATCTGATGTGATTTTACCTAGAAAAAAACCAGAAGTGTGCTGTCCACTTTGTACCCCTGAAGTTTACTACAGATGAGCAAGAGCCCCATTCCTCAAGTGATAAGCTTTTCCTAGTGTTTACTTTGGTCCTTTGTTTTTCAAATCTCTGGGGCAGGTGGGGGGGGGGGAGGATTAAAAGTTAGGTTATAGCAGGACAGCTATAGCTACAATTATAGCTAATGCACCCCCAACGAATTTGTAAAACGATTTGCTACACCGTATTTATTTTTCCATACTCAACATTCACTGTGGAAGAGAAATTTGTAGGTGAAAGCTAATTTGTACAAGTTTCTGCACCTTCATAAAAAAACTGCAATACTGCACTGTAAAACCAATTTAACCAGTTAATCTTTAAAGGCATCATGCAGAAAAAGATCATCTGACTTTACAAAGGCACGAAAAAGCATCAAACCTCTGAAAGCTCCAAGAAACCGCAGTTATTTCTAGTCCTTACCCTAGAGTACCTTTTTCTTTGTGGCGTTGCCTATGTTTTTCTCCAAGGACGTAATCACCATTTAAGAAGTAACCTGTCAAAAGTGTTAAAGCGTTCTCTCAACTACCTTCCCAGCTCCAAACCACAATGATAAATGTCACACATCCAAACTGTACCATTGCCATTTTCCTATATTTCTTCAAATGAACTTAAGGGTTTTGAAATGCACAATTCAAATTTTACACTACACCTCAAGCTACCATTGATCATCTCAAAGCTAATAAACAAAGACTCTAGCGGCGGCACCAGGGCCCTACCAGGAAGTAATCAAAGCAGTGTGGCTGGTGCGATCCTAAGTCGCTAGAGCAGACAATAAGAGGGCACTGGGGCTTCCAAAGAGCCCAACAGAAGGAGTTAAGATGCTTAAGTAACGCAGAAGCAGTACATAAACCTAATAACGGTCCTACAGCACATGAATTCGGGAATCCTAACGCAATTTCAGACAACCCAAAAGATATGAAAGGCAACTCGAACCGCCCTTCCAAACCAGTTGCTGGCTCAGCCTCCGGAGCTTTTTAGCCCGCAGCCTGTCTTCAAACTTCACCCTTCACGTTTGATGAAAGACTCCAACCTCCGCCGCCCGAGTTCCGAGCGCCTCTCGGGGCTGAGGGCTCCCACCTGGCGTGGATCGAGTTGCCCGAGCCTGCCGGGAAGCGAAAAGAAGCCGGGCGGAGGAAGCGGCGAAGGGCCCCTGCGCGCCCCGCAGCCCAGACAAAGCTGCGCCCGGCGAGCGGCGCTTTTCTCGTGCGGTTGAGGAGGGACGCAACCCGGGCCCCACCACACGTGCGGCCGCCGCGTGGGGGCCGGACACCCGCCCCCACAGCCCCGGACCCGGCGACACGGGTGAGTACAGCCCCCCGGCAGGGCGGGGCGGGGGGCGAGCCGCGCGGGCCCGGGCCCCCGCCCGCCGCTGCCCCCACGCGCTCGTGGCCCCCGCGGGCTCCCGCCCCTCTCGGGCCTCTCCTCAGCGGGCCGGGCCGTCGGGCCGCGGGAAACAAAGGAGCCGCCGCCGCTCCACCCGCGGCGCCCGCCCGAGCCCGCCTCACCGAGTACCCCTCCCCAGCCGCCGGGCCCGGCTCGCCCTCACCCCACCCTGGGTCCGCGCGCCGGCCGCCCGCGGCCCCTAGACGGCAGGCCGGGCGAGACCGGGGCCTCGGGTGCGCGGCAGGGCCGCCCCGGGGCCGCACTCACCGCTGCAACACCAAGACGACGGGGAGCCGTTGGGGAACTTGGCTGAGTCCGGAGTGATGCAGACGCTTGAGCTGAGGTGTGGACACTCCATTGCCACGAGGAGGGCGGCGAGGAAGACTAAGGCTCGGAGACTGGGAGACGGGGCGGGGGGCGGCGCGGCTGCGAAGGCTCCGTCTGGGGTCGCTCCTCGCCGGGCGCTCGGCCGACGGCGGCTGCGTCCCGAGCCCTTGCGTCAAAGAAAGCAAAGGCTTCCGGGCGCCGGGTTTTCCCACCCGCCGTCTCCAGAAGCCCCGCTCCCAAGAACGTGGAATTCCGCGATCCGGGTTCTACCGCCACCCATAGGCTCAGGGCTTCCGTCTTCCCAGGCCGGCCCCGCCCCGCCCCTAGTCAGGCCCCGCCCCCAGACCCGGCCCCGCCCCCGTCCTCTCGCTCCGGGTGGGGTTCCAAAGCGCGCGGGCGGGTGGCGCTGAGAATCCCGCTGCGTTCGCGAGTGACTTCCCAACTTTGCAGCGCGGAGCGGCTGTGGCTTCCCCCTCTTACCGGTAAGGGTGGGACGCCAAGCCCCCACACGCCGGGCAGGTCCGCTGCGTTTACCGCGGAGGAGCGAGTGCTCACAGAGAAGACTGATCCGGCGTGTTGTGTGGTGGTCTGACTACTCTGTGGTAGAACATCTGGCCACTCAGAAAAGTGTGAAGAAAATAAAAACCACCTGGGCAGACGGGGACTGGAGCTCCCATTTTACACACGAAGACACAAGCGCAGAGACGTTTAGGTACTGGCTCCCGGTGGCCCAGCGGGCTGCATACATCCCAGAACAGTCCCGATTTAGTGTTATGTTCCCTGCGACAGGTTCGATATTGACCTGGTTCCAGGTTCTGAACACGTGGCCTTTAGCCAGTCACCTGGGTGCTGTGTGGCTGGGACCGCGGGGGCGCCCACGAACCTGGCTTCAGATCTTGTCACTGTGACTCACCATCTGCTTTGCCTGGAACACGTGGTTGGACTTTCATCCCTAACCCCCCAGTGTGGGTTTAAGCGAGATGTAACCTGGGTTTGCTGCATGCGAGGTCTCAATTACTATGTGATAAAAAGGGAAGGGATCTGACATTGGTTAGATCCTACTACTTTTTTCGTTAGACACCTACTAGCCAGGCACTTGACACACAATATCTCATTTAAACCTCGCACCGCTCTGCTAGCTGCCGTTACCATACCCTTTTTGGCCTGGGGGAATTGGTTAATCCTTGCGAGGACTGGATCCCTAGCTCTCAGACCGCTCTGTAGAAAAAGGGGCCAGGGCAATCCTCAACCGGCCGCTTGGGCAGTCATTACACCCGAGCTAGCCTGCGATCTCTCTGGGGAATGGCCTTGAGGACGTCCGGGGCTATTACAAATATTGCCTCAAAGTTGGAGCTTCTTGTAAAACCCGGCGAAGGAGCTGCAGGGCCAGGAGGCGAGCGGGGGCGGGGTGGGGGTGGGGGCTGATGTGGCAATCCTGCGGGCAGGGCGAAAGGGGGAAGGAAGGTCAGGAAATGATTAACCGGGCAGGGCCGGGTAGTGGTTAGAGCTGGGCAACTCCCCGCAGCAGCGCAGTCCTGAAGCAGCCCAGGACGCCCTCCCGGTCACTTGTCACGCCTTCCCATTCCTACCCCTCCTACGCCCCCCCCCCCCCCTCCCGCCCCCCCCCCCCACACCCTCCACCAGGACTCGGTTTCTTCGCATTCTTCTGCCTCATGATGTTTAGTCAGTCACCTGGAGCATCTCTGCCGACCCTTTTCTCCCAGCAATATTTTGGAATTAAAGTTCTTCTGTTGCTTTCCAAGTTTTATTTGACTGCTTTTAGAGCATGCCCCGGTCTGGGGATTTTATGGCAGTGAGGAGTGTGGAAAGTGTAGCCGCTCAAATACTAGCTCTGTTGTCTACTTGATGGCCAACTTTAGCAAGCAAATGTCTCTCTAGTCCTCCCAACCCTTTTTTTTCTAATCTGTAAAACTGGAAAAATAATACTTATCTCACAAGGAAGATGGAAGACTTCATAAGAATTGCCACTACTTAGCAGATAGCCCATAATTTATAGCTTTTTTTTTTTTAATAGCCTGTGAGGACATAATTCTCCAGGAAGGGGGTGGATAAACAATAAATCGGACCTTTGCTCAATCTGACCTTCCAGTCCTCTCCAATCCTTCTTCCAATGCCTGGCTAGAGCAACCTCTGTTTCTCTCTAAACAACTACCCCCCATTTAGTATCCATACCCTCTCATTTAGCCATGGAGCAGGCGCTGACCCATGTCCTCTTCATTCCAGTATGTACTGCTTTTTTCACCCTCCAAGAGACTCAGTTTCCTCATCCTCTAGACCTCAGCTTAAACATTACTTCCTCAGAAAGGCCTTTCCTGACCCCTCTCCACCCCTAGGTTATTTCCAGGTGATGCCTATGTGATGCCCTTGTCTGCCCCCATACTCTGCCTATTCGAAACACTCTTCACGTGTGTAATTATTTATTTAATGTCTGTCTCCCCCTTGGAGGTCCATGAGAGTAGCAAGCAAGTCTGTCTGATTTCCTTCTGTATTCCTAACATATGGAACATGGACGATGTCCAATAAGTAAGTGTTCAATAATGAATGAATGAATGAATGAATGAATGAATGAGTGATCAATTAGCAATGTCTACCAGGGGCAGGAGCTGAGGAAGTGGCTGGTATTAGGCCAGGTATTTGCCACTCCCCTGCCCCTCCCAGTTGATCTCTAAATTTCCTTTGGGCTCTGAGTTTATCATTTTAATGACATTAGGAATGTGCAAGCACCTAAAGTGTAAACTGCTAAAAAAAAAAAAAAAAAAAAAGAAGAAGAAGAAGAAGAAGAAAGAAAAGGAAAAGAAGGTTTTTATTAGCGTCTTCTTCCTCCCAAGTAGAATTAAAAACTCCTGTGAGTAGGGGCCCTAATTTAGTCATCACTGACTGCTAAAGTTCCCAAAGGGCAAACTATGACTTTCCAACAAACAGTCCAGAGAAGCTGGGCAAAATCAGAAAGGCCCTCCTGGGGCTTTCACTAAATTTCCCTAAAACACAGAGAACATTCCTGTGTCTCAGCTTTCATTTTATATATATATATATATATATATATATATATATATATATATATACACACACACACACACACACACACACACACACACATATATATGCACATATATACATACATATGTATACATGTACATACATACATATGCATGTGTATACACACATACACATACACACATTTTTTGGGGGGGGAACCTTCACGGTGAGTAAATGTGTCAAAAGGGGGAAGACCATGGCCATGCACACTGAGAAATCAACTTTCTCAGTTCCTGATCTCTCCCGGCTACCTATAACAATGTTTGCTTTTTTGTTCTTAGCCCACATCCCTTTGGCTCCTGGGAGCCCTGACATACATAGAGCCCTGGTGGTGACAAGCCAACCTCCAGCTCGGGCAGTAGGGAAGGCAGCGATGGGGATTCCCCGACCAGCCCTCTAGAGAGGGGAACTGGGGCGGGGCAGGGACGTGGGGGGAGCTCCTGCCAGGAGCAGCGGGAGTATTTTAAAAGTTTGCACTTTTCAGAGGACAGGAATACACAATTTCAACCATGCTATCAAACGGTTTCTCTTATAAAGGATATATATATATATATATATATATATACACACACATATATATATATATATAAAGGAGGGGGCCTGCTGAGAGGGGACGTTATACGTTGCCATGGGAACAATGATCAGGAAAGGTCGCAAGGTTGCTGTGACCTTCCCCTAGCCTTACACTTGAGATTTGTACCAGAAGTGGGTGGTCCCGAAGCAAGGATTACAAACTGACCAGGCCCTGGAGAAGACTAGCTATCTCCACGCAGGCTTATTGGAAGCGCACAGAGAGCTGAGTTAATTATTTACCGTAGAGATTTTTTTTTTCTAAGAGCAAAGCCTCCTTGGGAAACCAAACTTAGATCTAGAGAAGGCTTGGCGAAGATTCAGAAGTGAGGGGGCAGGTAGGAACAGCCCCTCGGGACTCTTTTATCACCTGGTTTGATTTTCCAAGAGGCTCTTATCTGATACTTCCTTGCTTGTTTACTTGTTTATCTAGTATCAGTCTCTTCCATGAGAACAGAGACCTTTCCAGTCCTGTTCACTGCCTGATTTCCAACTCCTGGAATTGAGCCTGGTTCTCTGCATGTCCTGGGTAACTATTTGAAAAACTGAAGGAAGGTGGGTGTGGCCTTGAGCCAGCCAGCGTTCTCTTTCGTAGTCACGAATAGTTACCTGCGGTGTAATTTTCCCACTTCTTCCATTTACCCCATTCGCATTATCTCCCTGCCCCCAATTCTCCAGTGGCTCCCCATCTCCGGCAAGATAAAATCAATCAGAAACCCACTGCTGTCAATCACCTGTCCCTTCTCTTTTGCTAAAGCTTTTTATTTATTTATTTTACTGTTCCAGCAGTACTGAAATAGCTCCCTCATTTTAGAAAATGTGCTTCCTTACACGTCTGTGTCCTCCCCTACCTGTTTCGCTTCTATCTGACAGCTCCTGCTCCTTCCCCATGAAGCATATAATCTCCTCAAGAAAGTCCTCCATCACTCAGGTAAGCAGACTTCCTAGCCCCCCCTGCCCCCCCCCCACCCATTCTGTCCCCTAAGCTTGTCATATAGTGCTGTTACTTTCTGTTTAGGGTTCAGTCTCCCTTGGGTAGAGTTGCTTATCTTTTTCTCAATGGATATTAGGTACCTAGTTCAGCGATTGCAGATATTAAGAAAACATCCTATTAGTTGATTAAATGTTGAAAGTGCCCCTTTCGAGAGTGATTATATCAATCATTATGTAATGGTCCCCTAGGTGTTCACAGAAAGAATTGCAGTTATATAACAACAGAAACTTAACGTTTATTGGGTCCCAACTAGGTGCCAAATATTACATCAAGTGGTTTTCATTTCTTGTTTAATCCCCACAACAAACCCGAGAGGTAGATATTATCATTTCCATTTTATTGGTGAAAGAACTAAAGCTCAAAGGTGAAATAATTGCACAAATTTACACAATTAGTACTTGGTATTTTATCCAGTGTGGTAGTTTCACCCCTCATACACATGGTCAGCTAAAGGATTTTGCAGTATTATGTGTGTGTGTGGGGGGGGGTAGCTGATGTTCCTAATAATGAAGACTCTTAAGGACCACAGGACACATAAGAGCCTTCTAAGTAACTAAAGAATCATTTACTCCCATTGTAATAATCATTATTTCATCAACATCTTAATTTGTATTGCTTTTAATGCTTTTTTCTTTATCGTTGAAATGTAAACTTCACAGTGCTTTCAGGAAGGAGATGAGAAGGTTCTCTTGTTTAAAGACCCACTTTTCAAGGGCACTTGGGTGGTTCAGTTATTTAAGCATCCAACTTTCCAATTCTTGATCTCAGCTCATGTCTTGATCTCAGGGTCATAAGTTCAATCCCTGCGTTGGGCTCCACGTTCCTCGCTGGGAGTAAAAACTACTTAAAAAAAATAATAGGAGTGCCTGGGTGGCTCAGTCTGTTGAGCGTCCAACTTTGGCTCAGGTTATGATCTTCCATTTGGTGGGTTCAAATCCCTCATCAGGCTCTGTGCTGTCAGCTCAGAGCCTGGAGCCTGCTTCGGATTCTGTGTGTCTCTCTCTGTCCCTCCCCTGCTTACGCTCTCTGTCTCTCTCTCTCTCAAAATAAATAAATAAACAATAATAATGATAATAATAATAATAATAATGGGGCACCTGAGTAGCTCAGTAGGTTAAACGTCTGACTCTTGGTTTTGGCTCAGGTAATGATCTTGCAGTTCCTAAGTTCGAGCCACACATCAGGCTCCTAGCTAACAGTGCAGAGCCTGCTTGGGATTCTCTCTCCCTCTCTCCCTGCCCCTCCCCTGCTCGTGCCCTCTCTCTCAAAATAAATAAACTTAAACTAAAACTAAACTAAAATTTAAAAAGATCCCCTTTGCAGATAAAGCACTGACTGATTAAGCAAAACAGCATGACCCTAGCACCAAACAACTCTGACAGTGAAGGAAATACTTCTCTCACTAGGCCTTAGTGTCCCATTTGTAAAATTAGGGGGTGGAATTAAATTATCCCCGAGGGCCTTTCCAGAGTGAGCATCCAGTGATCCTGTGATAACTCATGGCCAGCCAGTGACACTGGCAGAGCCAGGATGATCCTTCTGTCCTGTGGCAGAGACTGCTAGCTGTTTACCCCAAATCTGTCTCTTTTCCTCCTGGGTTCACAACCAGCAATCTCTCAGCTTCCCTTGTGACTAGGTGTAGCCATTTTTAGTCAATAGAGACTGAGCAGAAATCGCAAGGATCAACCTTGGCCGGCACTGTGGACAACTGCCCAAGACAAAAATACTTCAGTGTCCAGTTTTGTGTATCAACACATGGAGGAAGTGGGGGGAATATTTTAGGTCAGATCTGGAAAGAAAGATGGGTTTCCTAGGCTTCCAATCTGCTCTTTCTGCGTTCTCTCTTCAACCGTTCATTCATTTGTTTGACAAATCTTGTCTGTGCTGCTGCCATATGCGAGGCACTGAAGATTCAGGGACTCAGAGCCTGGTGCTATGTGGGGGTCCCCCTCTACTAACATCTCTTTGCCACTAACAAGATGGAAAGTGTTGTGGTATCACTCCTTTCTCCTTGTTCGTTGCATGACTGCACATCAGAGCCTTTGAGTTTCAAAGTGCTATCTAGACGTGGAGCTTCCAGTCTTCTAATTGTGAAAATGGCTTTACATGTAAAGGGCCTGTCTTGGTGCTTGGCATACAGTAGATCCTCAAGAAGTGTTCGTTTTCTCAATACGTTGTCAAACAGGAGGATTGGTGTGGGAAATGGAGGATGATGGCTCGAAATCCTTGATTCTAGTATAGCTGGCCCAGAAGGTTAGATTTTTGTTCGTTTAAAGGCATCTGGGCCAGACCATTCAATAAATATCACAGATGCTCAAGGCTCATGGGATACAAAAAGTCTCATCTCAAAGGGATGAGGAAGGGGCAAGAGAAGCAGGCAATTGCAACACAGTGTGATAAGTGCTAGGAGGGGAAGTACAGGATGTTGCTTAGCCACAAATAAGGGGCAACTAACCCAAACTGGTGGGTGGGGGTGAGAGAAAGCATCATGCAGGGCTTCCTGGAGGAAGTGAGATATGATGTGGGACTTGATTGATACCTAAGAGTTAGCCAGGTAAAGTATGGTGGTGGGAAGGGAACATAGTGTCCAAGGCCGAGGGAATTGTATCTGCAAATGCTCAGAGGCTTGGAGAGGATCTGAACCTGCCAGTCTGGCTGGAGAGTCATATAGAAGGAGATGGAAAGCTGAAAGATGAGCTGGGAGGTAGGCAGAAGACAGACAACGTAGGACTACTGACTCCCCAAAGCAGAGAACTGCCAACACAGAGAAATCTGGGGCCCCAAGACTCTGGCATCTTTCGGGGTTGCACTTTGCCAGGTCCTGGAAAAGGGGATAAGGGTGCAAAGATACAGAAGAATAAGAGATATGACAGAGTAAAGAAAGGCACTAACAATTATTAAACACCTATATGATGTTGAATTGCATTAGCCACCTGGAAAATGCAAACTAAAACCACAGTGTATACCTACCTAGAAACAAAGAGGCAGGGATTAGAATGCAGATGTGACTCCCCTTTACCCCTAATCGTGATGGGAGACTGTGTCCTGACTGTGTCATGATGGGAGGAGCTTACAACCCACTGAAAAGGAGAGGCTCATGGAATTTTGATGGGGAAAGAATCCTAGGCTTGGAGAACCTCCATCTCTACCTTCCCCTTTCCTTTCCTAACCTTAACCTGACCTGACAATTCAGCTATCTGGAATATTCAGCTCACCAGAAAATGAATTTCTCAAAATGCAGAACATAGTCCCAGGCCTTTTTGTGAGGTGCCTGGTGCATTGGAAAGAAGTGGAGCTTTGGTGCCAATCAGACTAGGATCCTGCTTCTGCCACTGGCCTGCTGTGTGACCTTAGGCCAGCATCCTGACCTCTCTGAGCCTCTGTCTATGAAATGGGAATAATAATAGTTGCTTCCAAAATGGTGACTTCCCTACTTAATGCTCACTCTCCCTTAGCCATATACTTACTATTTGGAAAGAGAGAACAGGGATTCACATGTCATGATTGGAACCATTTTCTGAAGTCACCAACACCCATAACTTCTGCATTTATGTAATTATACCTCAAAGGTTACAAGCATATATATTTTTTAATTTTTAAATTTATTTTTAACGTTTATTTTATTATTGAAAGACAGAGAGAGTCAGAGTGTGAGCAGGGGAGGGGCAGAAAGAGACACACACACAGAATCCGAAGCAGGTTCCAGGCTCCGAGCTGTCAGCACAGAGCCCGACGCAGGGCTGGAAATCACAAATGGCAAGATCATGACCTGAGCCCAAGTCAGACGCTTAAATGACTGAGCCATCCAGGTGCATCTATAAACATATTTTATAATTACATTATAGAAAGCAGTGCTGTAGCTGATCCAGTTATAAACTGGCAGAAGCATGGGGAAAAAAGGTATTTGACATTATTATCATCTACAGAACAATGGTGGGAAAGTAGGGAAAAGGCATTCCAGCCCTCTTGGCCATTCTCAGTCACCCGTGGAGTAGCTGGCCCTTTTGGGCTGGAAGTGAGACCAGAAGCAACAAGGCTTCACAGAAAATGACCCTTCTCAAGAGTCCTTCGGGCAAAACGATTAACGAGCTGGAAGGGTCAGGAGTTTCACAGAGGAGGAAGCTGGTCCCAGAGAGATGTCACATTTGTCCAGCACCCCCCAGAGTCCTCTGGTTGGCTTCTGACACCAGAGTGCTCCTCGCTTGCCAGAGTCTGTGCAAAGCCAAGTTAGAGAAGAGTTTTTTTGTGCACTTCTTTCGGCCTTTTCCTGTGCTCAGGATGTTGGTTGTACTGGGGAAAAAGATGGCCAGAGAGGGAAAAATACTGGGTGCAGCACTCAGTACAGCAAGTTCCTCCATAAATAACTTCTAGACTCAAGCCAGTGAGCCCTCTGAAGGCAGCAGTAGCCCAGAAAAAAGTCCCCAGTGCATATGAGGCACTCAGGGAATTACATTACTCTGGTAAATAAGTGTGTGTTAAGCAGTGAGCGGCTCAGTCTAAGGCTCACTCTGGAAAGACATACAAGAAATTGGTAACAGCTGTTGGCTCTGGAGAGGAAGGCTGAGTGAAGAGGAGGGAGAAAGGGAAATTTCTTTTTCACTGTACACCCTTTTATTTCTTTTGAGTTGTGTACTACTGGTTATCAAAAAGGTAAGTTACATTTAAAGAAAAAAAATGTAAGGCTAAGGCAATTCCCCACTCAGAGAACCATGCACCACATTAAGAGGGAGAGCTGGGTCTTTGGAGTCAAATCACCTTGGCTTTGACTGTCAGCTAATCCTGCTACTTCCAAGCTGTGTATCCTAAAGCAGGTTACCTACCCTCTCTGAGCCTCACTCTGGGCCTCATCTAACCACAACGAGGACAATGATCCTCGACTGGACTGTTGTGAAGGTAAATGAGATAACCTATCAACACTTCTAGAGCCTCACCACGGACCAGATACCCTTCTGAAGCTACTCTCTGTGTATCGATTCATTTCACCCTCAGAACAACCCTGAGGGATACTACTATTCTTTGGTTCCTCCTTATATATTTTTTTAAATTTTTTTTAACATTTATTCAATTTTGAGAGACAGAGAAAGACAGAGGATGAGCGGGGGAGGGGCAGAGAGAGAGGGAGACACTCTGAAGCAGGCTCCAGGCTCTGAGCTGTCAGCACAGAGCCTGACATGGGGCTCGAACTCACAGACCGTGAGATCATGAGCTGAGCCGAAGTCGGACGCTTAACCAACTGAGCCACCCAGGCACCCCCATCCTTATCCTATAGATGAAGAAACTGAAGCCCAGAGGGACTGAGAAAATTGTTCAGAGTCTCACAGCCAGGCAGGCTACCTCCCCAGCCTGGCTCTTCCCACCTCCACTCTGCTGCCTTGTAATGTTCCATCTTCTCCTTTTCAATAGGGAACCCTTAAAATATAAACATTTTCAAGAGCCCCCCCAAATGTCTTTATAATGGTAGGCTGTTGGATATGGTGACAGGCTAGTAAGGGCGGTCCTGGTTAAGGAATCAGCAAAGCAGGTAAAAAGAAAAGTGCATGCATGCACACACACGTACACACACAAAATCGGTTCCAATGAAGTAAAAAATTTGCAATCAGAGAATGAAGTTAAATTGTAGCATATGTGTAATTTTTCTCTTTTATACATTATAGAGGAGGACACCAGAAGTTCTTCAGAACTTAAGGACTCTAAAAACATTAATAGGGTGGAGCAAACTTTTAGGTGGGGTTGCTTCTCCCACACCCTTCAAATGGGCCCCAGGCTGAGTCATCTGCTTGCGGTATCCATAGTAGGTGTTTTTATGACTAATATTCTGATATTAACTTGTCTGTGGTCATTTACCTCTTTTTCTTATAATTCAATCAAATAATAATTCTCTCTCAGTGGATTGAACACCCAGGCAATTGTGTTCTTAATTTCACTGAGTTTTTATTGCACTTAGAAGAAAAATTCATCTGCACTTCCTTAAAAAAGATTTTCAGGGTCGCCTGGGTGGCTCAGTCTGTTGAACATCTGACTTCAGCGCAGGTCATAATCTCGAGGTTCGAGGGTTCCAGCCCCATGTCAGGTTCTTTGCTGACAGTGCGGATCCTGCTTGAGATTCTCTCCTTCTCCTCTCTCTGCCCCTCCCCCACTTGTGATTGTTCTCTCTCTCTCAGAATAAATAAATAAACTTTTAAAAAAGCAAGATTTTCAAAGCCAGAAATGAGCCTGATTTTGTAGGGGGTGAAGGCTATTATTTTGCTTTGGCTGAGTTGAAAAGACTTCTTCACCATGTTCCAGAATGTGTTTCCTTTCCATTCCCCCTGCCCATGTCCACCATCTCCTCCTGCCTCGGGACCTTCTGAGTTTCCTACAGCCACCCCACGCCCCCAAATCAGGCCACTTCCTTCTCTGAATCTCTCCCACAGGCCTTTAGGGGCCTTATGCTCAGCCTGTGCTAAGATAGGGAGCTCCCACTGCTGGAAGCAATCCTCCTCTTTCTATCCCGCACTGAGTGCCCGGCCTAGCAGCAGGCGGTGGCCAAAGAAGGGAGGAACCACAATGGCCTCATCTCTACCTCCCACGGCCAGTTCTCACTGCAAACTTTGGTCATCTCTTCCTGCCTGTGCTCTGTCAGAAGCTTCCAGCAGCTCCCCCACTGCTCCCAGAAGCAAGCTAGACCCTCCCCTGGCATCAAGGTCCTGATTCACCTGCCTGGCTTCTCTCTACACCCCCACACTGGCCTGATTGCTAATGAGATTCTGAGCACTCTCGCCCTGGCTTCTCACTCAAGCTGCCTCCTCTGCCCATGTTACTGCAGCCTGTGGGAGATCTAAGACCCAACACAAAGCCCATCTTCTAGAAAAATTCTTCCCAGTACCCATCTTAGTCATATTTTTTCTCTTTCTCTCGTCCCTTCTCTTCTTCCTTTCTCCCTTTTCCCCTCCCCCACCCCTCCCTCTCTCACACACACAGTGTGAATTGATCTCTCTCCATCCAGTTCCCATGGACACTGCTTGTACTTTAGAGATCTCACTTATTTCAGTCTGCTTTGGAATAGAATCCTTTACGTTCACCCCAGATCACAATTAGAAACTGCATTCCTGGGATGCAAGAACTACCCCTTCCTCATTCATCTGCACATTTATCATGGCCCCGGGGGGTTGCATATAGTAGGTTCTCAATAAATGTTTAGCCCTTGAGTACAGCGACTTGATGGATAGAGCCTTGGCTTTGACATGAGTCACCAACTTCATCCTCTGCACATTTTTCAAGCCCTAACTTTTGCCAAGGACCCCGTGGAGTGGATATCTGGGAAGAAGGCTACTAGAATATTTGCACTGGAAGATAAAGATAAGTTGGTTGCAAACTAGGTCTGGTTACAGAGGGGATGGCAAAGACCAAATGATTCTAAAGAAAGGCCTGTGGCCTGAAGCTGACTCCAGGCCCTGGAGGAGGTGTGCCACTCCCTTCCCAACCCAAGAGGTCATACACTGCCCAGGAAATCAGCCCCTCCAGTCTCATTTATGATACATGAGCACCTACAAGAGACCCTTCCCAAAGCCATCTCCATACCTTCATGTGAGCCTGGGTAACTGGAGAATAGGAATGACAGCTTGGAGCATGGAGAAAGAGCATTTTCAAAGGATCTTGGCCAGTGTGTCCCTGGCACTGGGGTGTGGGGAACAGAGGCCCAGGAGGGCAAGACTCTAGAGTACCAGAGAGCCTATGCTATCATGGAGACATTCACCTTGCCCAACAGCCTTCTGATCTTACCCTGGTTTCTAAGAGCAGCATCCTGGAAAGGGTGATGGGGGGACAGGGTATAGTGTAGGGTGGAAAGGGTAGAGTGGGAACAGAGCAATATTCTCTGCTTGGCAGCTGTGGTTCTCGGTACACATTAAGTGGGCATTCTGATGCATTTCAGTCTTCTGAGAATTTGGGCAGGGCCATCAGCTTTTCCCAGGGCTGAGCTCCCTTGAATGAGGTGATCGGTTTCCTTCCAGACACCACCTCCACCAGCCTGTATAAAATCTAGGTCCCTGTGACAGGGCAGTGTTGTGGGATTGGGGGGGGGGGGGGTGGTGGTGACACTAGTTTGCAAAACACTCATTGTTGGAGGAATTGAATGTCATGTGGCAGCCTTTCCCTTGGAGTTACAATCTTGGACTGGGATTTGGCATCTGAATGACTTTTGGAGATCATCTAATCCAACCCACCCTTTTACAGATGAGGAAATGAGACCTAAAGAGTCCAAGAGTGTGTTGGGGCGCCTGGGTGGCTCAGTCGGTTGAGCATCCGACTTCAGCTCAGGTCACGATCTTGCGGTCCGTGAGTTCGAGCCCCGCGTCAGGCTCTGGGCTGATGGCCCAGAGCCTGGAGCCTGCTTCCGATTCTGTGTCTCCCTCTCTCTCTGCCCCTCCCCCGTTCATGCTCTGTCTCTCTCTGTCTCAAAAATAAATAAATGTTAAAACATTAAAAAAAAAAAAAAAGAGTCCAAGAGTGTGTACAATGTGTAGGATATCAAATCATCAGAAGGAGGGCCCAGGTCTCCTCACCCCTAGTTCAGGGTTTTTATCCTGTTTCTCTATAATAGCCTCATAAAGGCATTTTGGTGTGGTATGATGAAGGTGTCACCACGTGGTTGGAAATCTGGATTTGACTAGAAAGCACGAATCTTGCTTGTTCTATTCTCAAATTGGAACCCTTATTTACTTCTTGCTTGACTTGCAGCTTCTCATTCCTATTGGTGACGTGCAAATGGTATCTAGATTCATCCTCAGATGGAATCTTGGGGTGAAGTTGGGGAAGGTCCAAGGCATGAGAGTTTTGGCTGGATCAGCTTGCTTTTTTGAGTGGTAGGTAGGCAGGCAGGCATTCTCTCCCTCCTTCCCTAAAAGATCTCCAGCCTCTTAAAGTCCAAAGGAGGCTGGTGTGTAATGAGACACCCCTGGGAGGTAGCACCTGGCACCTCTCCCAGGGAAAGGAACAGAGTAAATGAAAAACTGACAGTAACTCATGTGAGTTAACACACACACACACACACACACACACACACACACCCCACACACAAGTAAATGAAACTGGGGGTGCCTGGGTGGCTCAGTCAGTTAAGCGTCTGACTCTTGGTTTCAGCTCAGGTCATGAGCTCACGGGTTCACCTGCTCCAGCCCCACATCAGGCTCTGCGCTAACAGCACGGAGTCTGCTTGGGATTTTCTCTCTCCTTTCTCTCTGCCCCTCCCCCGCTCACATTCTGTCTGTCTCTGTCTCTCTCAAAAATAAATAAAATTTTAAAAAACAAGTAAATAAAACTGGCATGGGTATGACAGATGGAAAAGCTAAAGGAAGGGGGGCGGATGTCAAAAGGATTGATGAAACTCACAAAGGGACATTCATTCACTCATTCAAGAGATTTTGATTGAACACTGAATTAAACCAGGTACAATTCTAGGCACTGGGGAAATGAGACCAAGAAGAGACCCATGTAAGTGACCGAGAAGAGGAAAACTCAAGGTCATAGACAGGTTCTCAGTGAAATGGAAAGCAAGGATAGAGGACGGTGGGAGGAATGAGTTCTTAAAAAACTGGTTTTATTTTGAAGAGGATAACATCTGCACAGATAACATTTTTTAAAACCTGGAATAAAGGAGGCAGAAGGAGTTGTGATTTGAGAGCCACTTTGAACTCCAAGGACTAAACTTAAGTGTGTGCACTGCATGCTGGGATAAGTCCTTCACTTAGCAAGTGCTGACCGGAGCACCTATTTCTCTGGCCACACCAGGCTCTTTGCTGTTCCTTGCTATTACCACATACATTCCCCTACCTGCCTTTAATCCATCACTGTGCTCTCCTTCCCAGAGTCCCCACCCTCTATGAATAGGACCATTTAGCAGATACATAAACAAGCTGAAGATACTGTGAGAGGAGATGGAACAGTATCCTAGCAAGGACCCTGTGTAATTCATTTTTGTGCCCCACTGCCAGGCACAGAGTAGGCATTTGGGAAATGTTTGATGAGTGAATATCACTGCTAGGCACTGAGGAGGCCAAATTTTTATTTATTTTGAGAGAGACACAGGACTTGAACCCACAAGCCATGAGATCATGACCAGAGCCGAGATCAAGAGTTGGCAGCTTAACTGACTGAGCCACTCAGGCACCCCCTTTTTTTTTTCTGGAGGAGGCCAAATTTTTAAAATCAGAAATGTTACCATGACTACAACGTTGTAAAAAGTACATTGAGGGGTTCCTGAGTGGCTCAGTCAGTTAGGCATCCAACTTTGGCTCAGGTCATGACCTCATGGTTCTTGAGTTCGAGCCCCAGCGTAGGGCTCTGTGCTGACAGCTCAGAGCCTAGAGCCTGCTTCGAATTCTGTGTCTCCCTGTCACTGCCCCTCCCCGGCTTGCGCTCTGTCTCTCACTCTCTCTCTCTCAAAAATAAATAAACATTGAAAAAATTAAAGAAAAAATTTTTAAAAAGCTCATTTTAAAAGTGTTTTAAAAACCCACTGAAACATATTAATAGCAACTGAATGATGTAAGTATGGGAGTTTTCTTTATTTTCCATATTTTGTGTATTGTAGCAATATTTTTTAATGAAAAAAGCATATTTTAACCCCATCCCTGCCTTGCTTCTCCCCCAAGGAAAGAATTGTGAGAATAACCTACTACCTAATTTTTTAAACAAATTTGTGCCATATACATTATAAAGACTGAGAAAACACGACCTCAGTTTCATAATGCAACCAAAATAAGCTTTATCACCATGTTACTCTGGTGTGTTTGATGATATGCATAATCATTGTGTAGCTGGGCATAAACAGCACTTCTCATAAAATGCTTTGATCAGTATTACTTGAAACAACCAGACAGGGCCATTTGTCAGAGCACCGGGGGAGAGGAGGCAGGAACTGGGCCAAGAGGAATGGGACTCTCCCTCACGAGGGCCCCCGCTTTTCCGGCAAAGAATGTCTGGACCTGGGAGCTCTGAAGACCTCTGGCTGATAGATACGCAGGCGCCCAGATGTTGGCAGGGGAGCAAGGTGGTCACCGGGGCTGCTCCTGCTGCACAGAGGAGCTTTTCACTCCAACTGGAGTGGGGCTACCACCCCAAACTCTCCTTTCCTTCCCCTCCCACAGTCTGCCTTCCCAGTATGAGAAAGCCCGTAAGATACTGCCTAAAATGTCATCAGTAAAGACTTATTCCGGCAGCGCAACCATTGCCTTTTAGAGGGCTAGAGGAAGGACCTATTCATTCAGGCTACAGAAACTTACTGAGAACCAACAATGCACGAGACGTGAGGAAGGTCCTGAAGGTACATGATAGCGTTTCTTCCGTTCATTAAACAGATAATGAAAAGGGCTCAGGAAGCTTAAGTAACTGGCTCAAGGTCACACATTTAAGTAAGTGGTGAAAACTGGGTGGCAGGGGGCCGAGGGGGACGCGAGGGGGACGCAAGGGGGAAGGAAGAGGGATCCGAACTCAGCTAGATGGGGCTTGAAAAGTCACTCTCCACACACCTCGCACTGCAGCAAGGCGGCATTTTCCAGACTTGATGTTTAAAGTCTGTGTGACCATCAGCAACCACTCCGGGTTTCATCCTCCTTTATAAAAATAAAGGACTTGAGAAATATGTTTTCGAAGTGTCCTTCCCACACTGGATTCTTTGTACAATGTTTCTTCTTCTCGCCTTTGTAAAAGCTCCGCTGGACGAATTCTCCCTGGCCGCCTGTGCAGAGCAACTCAGGGGCTCTTGCGTGTCCCCTGGGATCGCCCCCTAGAGGACATCCGTGGTGTTGAGGGAGCCAGGGCTCCCGCTGAGAGTACACGCAACTGACAAACCAACGTAATCACGCGGCCCAAGTCAACTTTAATTACCGCTTTAACTTTCTTTAAAAAATGGATTTAGAAAACATTCTCACAGCCCTTCCCACGCTCACCAGGGCAATGCTACTGGAACATTTAATGATGGGGAGCATTTGTAGCCTGAAGACCTACTGGTTCTATGAGTCATGTTTTAAAATTGGATATTTTACTTCCTACACCTCAGTTTCTTTTAGTTTCTTTCTTTCACAAGGCCAGTTATTGATCCAATGCTGATTTTGCAGCGCTGCCCAACAGTGATTGTAAAACAAAATATCTGTCTCTCGTTATTTTTATTACACTAGTCCATTTTTGGTTCGGTAATATATGCACATGGGATAACATTCCAAAGTCACTACAGAGTTTTCAGTAATTATCCTATGACCTAGCAATTCCACTCCTGGGTATATATTCACCTAAATGGAAAACAGGTGTTCAAACAAAAACTTGCATGCTAATGTTTAGAGCAGCACTATTTACAATAGCCCAAAAGTGTAAACAACCCAAATGTCGTCAACTGACAAAAGATAAACACAACATGGTGTATCTGTACAATGGAATATTATTCAGCCATAAAAGGAAATGAAGTACTGATGCATGCCACTGCTTGGATGACCTTGAAAACATTATGATAACTGAAAGAAGCCAGATACAAATGGCCATATATTATATCATTCCATTTATATGAAATATCCAGAAGGGGCAAATCCATAGAGATTTTCTTCTCTGCAAATTAGTAGATGCCAGGGTCTGGGGGAACGTTGGAATGGCAAGTGACTCCTAATGGTATGGGGTCTCTTTTTGGGCAATGAAAAGGTTCTGGAACTAGATAGTGGTGATGGTTGCACAACATCGTGAGTGCACTAAATGCCACTGAATTGTACACTTTAAAATAAAGTGATGACTTTATTTTACCATAATACAAATACACAAGGTTTATTTAGGTTCCATTCCTGAAGACAAAAACAACTGTTAGAACTCTTCTCTTTCCAGAAATTATTATTGTATGTATGTGAATGTGGATATATATTTATATAATATTAATATTACTGTATATGCTTATATATATATTATTTTTCTCATTTTTTGAACAGCAAATGGTCATACCATTCTGCAGCATTGTTTTTCTGCTTAAATTGTTTTGGATGGTTCTAAGTCTGTACTTTTTTTTTTAAATGGCTTTTGATCTTTCTAAAATGATAAATGAAAAATATTATCTCATTTATAATTTTTATTTTCTTATGAATGAGATTGAGCATCTTTTCATGCATTTCAGACTCATTTTTAGGAGTGTCTGGGTGGCTCAGTCAGTGAAGTGTCCGACTTGATTTTGGCTGGGGTCATGATCTCACAGTCGTGGCATCAAACCCCACATCGGGCTCTGTGCCATCAGCTTGGAGACTGCTTGGGATTCTCTCTCTGCCCCCTCCTGCTTGTGCACTCTCTCTCTCAAAATAAATAAATAAATAAACAAACATTTTTTTTTAAAAGACCCATTTTTATTTTATGTGAATTTTCATGTATTTTGCCTGATGTGGAGTTGGTTTTTCTTTTTGGTCTCAGGCACTTTTTTAAATTAACACTATTAGCTCTCTATGTATGATATGCATTCTAAATGTGTTACTCCATTGTCTTTTAACTCTCCAGCATCTGTGTAATCAGATGCATTAATTATCCCTGCTGGAATTACCTAGCATGGTTTCTGTCTTCCTGACTGGATCTTGACTGATACACTTGGGTGATTTTTTCCTTATTCATTTGTAAGAACTCTTTGTATAAGGAAATTAGCCAATTATCATATATGTAATGATTTTATTAGTTTGTTTTTGCCTTTGTTTCTGTTTATTCTTGTTCAGAAATTTAAAAACTTTATATACTCAAATTTATCAACGTTTGCCTTTAGAGCTTCTATATTTCATGGCATGCTTTCTTAATTTCAAGATTATAAACATATTCCTTTTTTTTTTTAAGATTTTATTTTTTAAGTTATCTCTACACTCAATGTGGGGCTTGAACTCACAGCCTCAAAATCAAGAGTTGTATGCTTTACCCACTAAGTCAGCCAGGTGCCCCTTTCTTCTTATACTTTTATGGCTTCATGGTTTACACTGAGTTTTTTATTCATCTGGAATTTATTTTGGAGTAAGGAGTGAAGTAGCAATATAATTTAAACAGTTTTCCCAAATGGAAAATGGTGTTTAGTCAATTGTCTCAATACCCACACACTTGAATAGTACTTCCTTTCTCCTTTAAAATGCTAGTTTTATTAAGTGTTATGTTCATATATATACTTGGGTCTATTGCTGGACAGTTTTTTTTTTTTTTATTGGTTTGTCTATTTCTCAGTCGGTAACACTTTATTTGTTAACCAGAAATCAGCATTTGATTTTATGGAATCATCCATACAAATACCTCTACATTTGAAGTAAGTAACTCTTGGACGTCAAAACACAAGATAAAGAGGGTGGGATCCAATCATGTCTAAGAAGCCAGATGTTGATGGAACAGGAAATATAGAAAAGTTGATTTCCTAAACCAAGGCTTCTTGAATACTTTTTGGTTGATAAAGCAAATGCATCTTAAGTTTCTGATTTCAACAAAAAGTTATGCAGGGTTTTTTTGTTTACTTTCTGGTCTGGGAGATTTTTTAAATTCTGTCTTGTGACTCTTTTACTGAGCTGTCATTTCTGCTATCATATTTAAAAAAATTTTTTTAATGTTTATTTCAAGAGACAGAGAGAGTGAGAAAAAGAGAGAGAAGAGGGGAAGAGAGAAAGCAGAGAGAGACTCCCAAGCAGGTTCTGCACTATCAGCACAGAGTGGGACGCAGGGCTCCATCCTATGAACCAGGAGATCATGACCTGAGCCGAAACCAAGAGTCAGAAGCTTAACTGACTGAGCCACCCAGACCCCACTCTGCTATCATATTTTTAAGTCCAAGAGTGTTTTATTATTTTCCAAGTGCTCCTTTTTTGTTTCATGGATACATTATTTTCTCTTCCCTTCCTGAAGATTAAATATAGATTTTTTTCCCTCCTCTTTTCTGTATATCTCTCTTTTCTCTGAGTTCATTGTTTTGTTTTAGCTGCTTTTAAATTAGAGACTTTGCCTTAATTATATGATTTTTGCTTATTTATCCTTATTTAAGAGCGGAGCATCAGAAAAACTGACTGGAAAATGTGTGTGTGTGTGTGTGTGTGTGTGTGTGTGTGTGTGTGTCTAAGAGGGAGAATAAGGTTGTTTGATAAAAAGGCTTCAGGCAGGACAACTAGGCAGAGAGCCCACTGTTTATTTAGGTGACCTTCAACTGTCAATCTCTTAAGCCTTTTTCCCTTGGGGCCTCCAGTCTCCTGCTTAGTGGGTGTATATCTGGCTGCCTGCTCTTTGGGAGTTAAGCTAGGGAAGTGTGTGTGTGTGTGTGTGTGTGTGTGTGTGTGTATGTGTGTGTGTGTGTGTGTGTTGGGGGGTGTGGGGGAGGTGGCATTGGCAACATAGGGACAGTACAGAATGGAAAAATCTTTTGGGAAAAAATTTGATATTTGATATCTCAAAACAATATTAAAATACTAATATGTGGAGAATCTATGTTGGAAACCAGTAAGTTTGCTGGGTAAGAGCTTCTGGATACATGAAGTGTCACCGTATTCATAACTACTAATATAAGTGCATTTGAAGGACAGATGTAACACGTATCCTTTACTACTTCCTTAGTCTGTGGCCCCTGTAATGCTACTGCCTGCACCTGTAGTTGAAAGAATGTACCATACACTGCCCATGGTGGGGGGGTGGGGAGGAGCAGGAGTGATGGGGATGGTGGAGAAGGGAGCCCTTTGGGAAACAATTCCATTCATAGGAATCTTGGGTCTACTTCCCTACAACCTTTAGGAGTTTGTGCTGATGAGGATTATTTCAGTGGCCTGTTTGGCCTCTATAAAGCTCTCAATTGTTCCTTCTTCCCTTTTAACTGGGGATCAGATGTGTGGGAAGATTTTGCTTTGAAATGTTTTTATTCCAGCAAGAAGACTCAGTTTTAAACACAGAATGTACTTGTTTTAGCTCTGGGCTCTCCAACTTCCAGAGGGAAGATCTTTTATAAATGTGCTGAATTCTCTGTGAGCTCACAGTTTATCAAGTCCCACTGTTTGCAAAGTATTTTACAGCGACATAAACATCATTTTAAAACAGGAAGTTAGCTTTTAATCATCTGTCTGAAATCAAGTGCTTCAGAAAATAGGAAGGCTTCAGCCTGAAAATTTAACATGACAAAAGTCACGGCAGGAAGTTAGGTGACTCTGGCTTTGCTTCTTCAGTCACAGCCTTTGGGCACGTTCTTTCATTTGTCCATTTCTTAAATACCTACTCTGTGCAAGGCCTCATTTAACACTCTAGTCTACCTATCAATTGAGCTACTCAATCAAAATGCAAGAACTCTGCTAATACATAGACTTCCCATATACAAAGATGGGGGAAAGAGGCTTTATTTTTACTGTTCTAAAATATTCCATTGTGTGAATGAACTACAATTCATTTATTCATTCTCCTGCTGATGGGTGATACTTGGAATGTTTCCAGTGTTTTCTATTACAAACAATACTGCAATGGACAATCTAGCACATTCCTCCCAGCACACATGTTTAAGTTTCACTGAGACCACATTTCTCAAAGTGTGATCCAAGGACCCTAGGGGTCCCTATGTCCTTTTTGGGGGACCATGAGGTAAAAACTATTTTCACAATAATTTTTCCCTCTTTTCTGTCAGGCATATGCAGTGCAGTTTTCCAGAGGTTGTAGGATATATGCATCGTGATCAGAAAAGGCTATTTAAAATACTCCTGTCTTGGGGTGCCTGGGTGGCCTAGTCGGTTAGGCGTCTGACTTTGGCTCAGGTCATGATCTCGTGGTCCGTGAGTTCGAGCCCCGTGTCGGGCTCTGTGCTGACAGCTCAGAGCCTGGAGCCTGCTTCAGATTCTGTGTCTCCCTCTCTCTCTCTGACCCTCCCCCGTTCATGCTCTGTCTCTCTCTGTCTCAAAAATAAATAAACATTAAAAAAAAATTAAAATACTCCTGTCTTTTCCAACTATGTATCTGTGTGAGATTGTCTTTTATTAAGCCAGACAATAAAGAGATTGGTAAAATGTAAAAATATGCCACTCATCTCCCAAATTTTAAAGTATATATAATTCTTTCTCATAAAATATGTTGTGTTAACATGTAATGAGTTTATTTTAAAATTAATAAATTAATTTAAGGGTGCCTGGGTGGCTCAGTCGGTTAAGTGTCCAACCTGGGCTCAGGTCATAATCTCGCAGTTCGTGAGTTTGAGCCCTGCTTCAGATTCTGTGTCTCCCTCTCTCTCTGCCCCTCCCCTGCTCACACTCTGTCTCTCTCTCAATAATAATAAACATTAAAAAAATAAAATTAATTAATTTAATTTTCAGTTTTAATTTTTTAAATATCTATTTATTTTTGAGAGAGAGAGAGAGAGTGTGCATGCAAGCAAGGGAGGGGCTGAGGGAGGGAAACGGGATCCGAAGCAGGCTCTGTGCTGAGATCAGAGCCTGATATGGGGCTCAAATTCACGAACTAGGAGATCATGACCTGAGCCCACGTTGAATGCTTAACCAACTGAGCCACCCAGGCGTCCCAGTTTTAATTTCTCATATAGTAAATATCAATAAACACAACCCCACAAAAACAAAAATTCTTTGGGATGGGATCTTTTAATAATTGTTAAGAGCACAGAAGAATCCTAAAACCAAAAAGTTTAAGAAGCTCTGCATTAGGGTACATACTGAGGAGTGGAATTGTTGAGTGACAGGGTAGGTACATATCCATCCTTAAATGGTAAATCTCATGACCAATGGAGTTTAAATTCAGCTTGAGATTGTTTATAGAGAACCGCATCCTCAAAACCCAGCACAGGTAAAGTATATAGAGCTCAGAAGTGCATACATATTTGCTAAAACTGAAAACAAAAAAATAGAAGGCAATTTTAAGCTCAAAATACAGGACAGTGGTTACCTTTTGAGAAGAGACAGGATATATGGGAGGAGACCGTTTGGATTAGTTTTTAAGTGGAGTGTTTATTATTGTGCTTTATAATTTACAGATATGCTGTATTTTTCTTTTATATGTAGTAGGTTTTTTTTTTTTTTTTTTTAATTTACTGAAAACAAGAAAGAGTTTCTGACCCCACAGGGGTCCCAGTCTGCCGCTGAGGTCTGAGCAGAAATCCTGCTCCCCCTTCCATGTGGGTTTCAACCAGCTGAGAAACTGACCCAGGGCTAAGGGTCTTAATGGTTGGCAAAACTGGATTAGAGAAAGTGGATGGCACATGGTTTCCTCTTTCTCACCTGATTCAGCTGGTCAGTGCAAACTGGAAGTTCCCCTGCTGACCTCTCCTCAAGTGGCAGGACCTCCCTGGGGGAGGAGGCAGGACAGAAACCACTGAAGGGAAAAAGAGACAGGGGCCCTCCTTCCTGGGGAGTGGAGTTGTAGTTCCCCGGATGAGTCTCAAGCTAACTACTGGGACGCAGAGCAGTAGGTGACAATTGTTTGGTCAAGAGTAAGTGAGCAGAGCAAGACAGAGTTATTTGCAGCTAAGAGTGTGATGGGAGGCTTCCCAGAGGAGGCCACAAACATTGTGCCTCCACGTGAAAGAAAGATGGTGGGCCCTGAGGGGGAAAGGGGGGAAATAGGGGGTATTAATACAGAGGTTGAAGGGGCCAGAATGGTCAGTGGGTCGAGGTCTGAGTTGGGGCTACTATGAGCTCCACATGGCAGAACTGGCTCTTCTGTGGACATTAAGGGATGTCACTTGAAAGCAAGCAAGTCCAGCAACAGGTTGGGCAACGAAGTGGGCTGGAGGAGGGACAAGTGTGAGGAAGAGCTGACTGGGTGCTTGGAGAACCCCCCTCTCTCTCCTTTCAGCTGCCGATTCCTGAGCACACACAGGGAGACCAGAGGAGGCATGGAGATCCTGCACTAAAGTGAGGTCCCCGACTTACCCCCCAGGGGGATGGGTGACCTTGACTTTGGGCAAGGAGTAAGAGGAGCCACGTTCCCTGAAAACCCACCTCCTGTGTGTCAGGGCCTTGTTTTCTGTGCATTATTGTCCTTAATTGGACGGAATCCTCACAACTCTGGGAGGTGGGCATTAATATCTCCCATTCACAGATGAGGAGTTTGAGGGTCAGGGAGGTGAAGCAGTGATATTAGATACCCAGTTCGTCTCTAAAGGTGATGGCCTGCCCATTATACAGCTTAAGCCTTCTGGGCTAGATTCCCCTTCTGTAAAATGGGAATAAGATCTACGTCCCAGATTTGTCATGGAAAACTAACTGCTTAACCTAGCACATTGGTTGACCTTTCTTCTTTCCCTTCAAGTTCCGGGTGCAGGATCAGGCTGTAGCCTGAAGTTGCCTGTGTGTACCTCTCTAGCCTTGGCTGTTCTCGGATACCTTCATGGCTGGGACCTATCCAGAGAGGGCGGGACCATTTCACCTCATAATTCTCTTATGTTTCTGAGTTACATTTTCCCCTCACTGACTGTAGGTGGGGCCTCTCTTCCTCCCCCACCCCATTTATGCTCATTCACACCCCGGCTGAGCTCATACCCGGATTCTCTCAGAGACTTCACGCTCTTGACTTGATTCAAAGCCAGTCGTTTACCACAGGCAGTAACTGAGAAACCAGAGTTGAACCACAGAGCAATGAGCTAAGTAAGAAGAGAACCTTCCCAAACTACCAGAATGGGTGCTAGGAGTGTGCGTGCCTCCTCTTAGACACTGTGGTTTCAGCTGGGCTACATTTAAAGGGCCAGTGGCCCTTACGGGCAAGGCTAGGTTTGGGCCTATCAGTTCAATCTGGTTTGATTCTATTTAATTAGGTTTAACTCCTTTTAACAATTAAACTTCAGGTGGTGGGCAAGCCTAGTGTGTTTCGATGACTGAAGCTCAACTCTCCAGAAAACCACTTTGTTTGGGACACAATTCCAGGAATGGAGTCTACTTCACAAATAATTTAACTGGGACAAGAGATGGAATGAGAGGGAAATGGAGGGCACATGAGTTTCATTATTACTGAGGAGTCTAGTTCTCAGCCTGTCATGCTGAGACCTCTGATTTTACCAAAGAGGGGCAGAATCATGGCTCACCCTAATCAGGCCATGCCACAGAGAGCTGCTTCTCCAATGTAGTTTAGAAACATGCGTGTTTGTGCTACTATGGAGCTGGAGAAGGAAAACCAAACAGGGGGGAGGGGGGCGGGGATGCAAATCAAGGGGGGAAAAACATAGTTAAAAGCTGTTTTCTCTAGCATTCTCTCCACTGGAAGTTTCCAATTCTGATATTCTTGTTAGTTTTTAATATATTGAAAAAAATATATATATATATAGTCATCTATTTTGAGTGAGCAATACTGATCACAACACAGTAGGGGAGGAGTGAAAGATATCAAAGTGAGCTGGTAAAAATAAAATGAGTTTCGTAGGTCATTTGTAGAAGAAATAATACATGTCAGGCAGACCTTATAAAGAGAGACAAGACAAGATGAAGACTGCCCCCCTCCCCCGCAACTACCACCCAACCAGGAGAACTGAAGAATGTTTACATTATTGCAACCACAAATGTGAAGTGAGCTCAAAACCCAGTGGGAGTTTAACAAAATAGAATTAAGGTTGAGGTGGAGGCTGTTCTGTGCATACTCCCCGGTCTGGTTGCCCTGGCAATGGAACATCTGCCTTACAGTAATGAAAGCATATGGATAAGAAACCCACATGCACAAGAGTTTGCTGGGTCTACAGTCTTGCTGTTTCTCCCTCTGATGTTCGTCTAGTGAATACAGGACACAGATGAGGTAGTTGTGTATGCCTGTGGCTGCCCCCTTGCCCCTTTTGCTCTTTGGCACCCCTGCCTGGCAGGAAACTTCAGGTACTCAAGACTGGGAAGTGTCAGGAGCTTTATCTCCTGGTGGCCTGCCCGAGGGGCTAGGATCAGAGGGGTTAGAGAGAGGAGAGCCTGAGTCCACTCATTAGCCAGCTAATTCATTCTTGAGCAGGTCATGGGGTTGTCATGGAGAAGATAAAATGAATAAGAGGAGATCCATGTCCCCAAGGTAAAGGGAAAGCAGGCGCATATATGAATGAGCTGTGAGATAAACCACACTGAGGTGGGCAACCAAAGTATTACAGGAACGCTTTTCCCCTTCGGTATTCTTTTTCTTACGCAAGCCATGTTTTTCTAGGAAAAAATCTTACTAAATGTGAAAATAAGCAAAAGGAAAAAATCAAAATCACTCCATATTACACCACCCAGAGAGAAGTATCATTCATATTTTGGAGTATATCTTTTTACACTTTTTTCTCATGCAAATATATGCATCAGTTCAAGACATATATATGCACTCTTTCTATAGATTGATATTTTTTGGAACAATTATATATATATGATTTTACCCTTTGGCATCTTACAATACACCAAGAACATCTTTTCAACTAACACATATATGCTGCCATCAACATATTTAATATCTACCTTGCATCCATTATTTGACCTTAAAATAATTTAGCCAGCCAAAGTGGAGGGAGAGGAGGTTCCTGTCCTTCCCCTCAAGTCAAGGCAAAGGGCTCTGATGGGAACACTCAAAGAACTTAATAAGGGTTTCTTATTGTTCTCAGAGCCAACGTTGGTGTCCAAAACTAAGAAATCTAAAGGGCAAATGCAGGCTGGCTGGCAGCTGATGGACAGGATAAAGGAAGGGGCAGGGCCGGGATCAGCCTCCAGTCCCAGAGTTCCCACCAACAATGAGTGAGCATTTGCAAGGTGCGGGGTGATTCCATCACATACAGGTTAAAGCCGTAAAGGAGCTCAGACATTATTTCGATGTAAAGGAGCTCAGACATTATTTCGATGCTAAGAAGACTCTTTGGAAGGCTGAGGAGGGGAATGATGCTGTTGGAGCCTTGCTGTAGGAGATCAATCTACTAATTGTGTCTAAGAGAACTGGAGGGAGGGGAAACAAGAGGACAGGAAGTGGGTTCAGAGGCTGTTACTGAAGTCTGAAGACAAACATTCCCTCCTTTCAGGGGAGCGAGAGGATCTGGGTTCAAGTGTGGCCTCTACCACTGATGAACTTGAATCAGTCACTTTTCTTTCCTGAGCCTTAATATCTCACCCATAAAAAGGGCATAAAAACAACCCCAAGGAGTGATGAAAATGCTTTGGAACTTGCTAAAGGTGGTGGTCGCACAACATTGTGAATCTACTAATGCCAGTTGAATCGTATACATTATAATAGTTAATTTTATGTTATGTGAATTTCACCTCAATCAGAAAACAAACAGGCACCTGGGTGGCTTAGCCAGTTGAGCATCCGACTTCAGCTCAGGTCATGATCTCATGGCTCATGAGTTTAAGCCCCACACTGGGCTCTGTGCTGACAGCTCAGAGCCTGGAGCCTGCTTTGGAGTCTGTGTCTCCCTCTCTCTCTGTCCCTCCCCCACTTGCTCACTTCTGTCAAAAACAACTAAATAAACACTCAAAATAAAACAAAACAAAACAAAAACACAAACAAAATATCCCCAAGGGTTGTTGTGGGGGGATTGAGTCTGGTGGATTTGTTTTTATCATCACTTTTACATGGGCAAACATGAAACTAGCTTTATTCCCATAATGGCATTAACCCTTCTTGGCCTGGATCCCTCCATAGGCTTAGAGCAAGCAATTTATTTAGGTCCCTCTAAGGTTTTACAGGCTTGTAGTTCCAACTGGTTATTAAAATCTCAGTCACTGTGCAGTTTACGATTTCAATATCCTTCCTCCTCCTGGTCCTGAGGAACGGGGTAGGACCAGGAGGAAGGAAACAAATGAGGGAGGAAGGAAACAAACAGTTGGGAGGAAACAAATGAGGGCCTGTTGATGGCAGTAGGAGTTCACAGTGATTCACAGTGATTTTCCTGGGACTCCCCTTGCCTGAGTCATACTATCTGGCTCCTGGCCACGGCCTCATCCAGGTGCTGCTGGGGTTGGCAGGGCCAGGTTCTCCACCTGCTCAGTCCAGGGTCCACTGAAGAGACAGTCTCAGTGTGAGTGCTGTACAAGGTTCCCTTGGGCAGTATTCAGTCTGGCCCCACCAAAGAGCACCCCAGAGGGGTGGCCACATCTGTTTGGGGTGGAGGAATGGTCTTTCCTCTTGGTGCTAGCTGGGCTGGGCGACCACTCAGGCTGCCTGACGGTTCTTCCCATTCCTCCCTCAATCTCACTAATGTCTGTGCTTTCTTGTGAGAGTCCTTTCCCAGGTCCTCCCGGCCCCTGGTTCCCCAGCTGCTAAGGTGAAGCCATTCTGCTAAATTCCAGTCCAAGACTTGCTTTCTTACTTGCCCTGGTTCAGAGACACATTTAAATCTCCTCCCCTTCTGGCTTCATGCTCAACTTTTCATTGATTCCAGGCTGACATTTTTTTTTTCTGATTTTTTAATGTTTACTTATTTTTGAAAGAGAGAGAGAGAGCATGCGCACACGAGCATGAGCGGGGAGGGGCGGAGAGAAAGGGAGACACAGATCTGAAGCAGGCTCCGGACTCTGACCTGTCAGAACAGAGCCCAACACGGGGCTCGAACTCACAAGCTGTGAGATCATGATCTGAGCCGAAGTCAGGTGCTTCACCAACTGAGCCATCCAGGCACCCCTGGGCTAACATTTTCTTTCAGTGACTCAACAAGGACAGATGACACCCATGGTTGATGGCTCCTCCCTCATTTGTTCCTGGTCTGTCACCATCACTACATGATGGACTCTAGGAAAACAGTCATGGAGGAAAAATGGATGGCAGAGAGAGAAAATAATCGATCTTAACTTTTATCCCCAACCCAGCCCTTGTCAGCTGAAAGCACATGTCCCCAGCCCCTGAGATGCCTATTTGCCAGCATTTGAGACATACTGGCTCTTCCAGAGGGAGCTGTCACAAGAGGGCAGATGTAAAAAAGCTACAGCCTTTCAACTGGGAAGGGAAGAGGCCCAGAGGCTGTCTCAAGCTTCCCTCCCCTCAGCTAAGGCTACAGTGCCTACAACCCCGAAGTCACAGTGAAACAAATGGCAGCGTTCCCTCTACCTGCAGGAACCTCCTTTTCCTCTTTTCTGCACATAGAACTCCTAACCTGTCCTTCCAAGCCCAACTCAACTGCTACACTTCCAGGAAGGCTCACCCACCCCTCCGCTGTGAGTCTCCTAGGGTGTGCCAAGTGTCCGTGAGACATCAGGTGTGGAAGGACAGAATGCCTAGCACAGCAACCTTCCTCTTCGCCCCTGTGGTAGGGTCCTCGTGAGGGTCACTGGACACCATGTGTGTATGTGAACAGCCTTTCCAAACTATAAGGCACTATATTCAAATTAATTTATCTGCCTGGGTTTAGTTAGTTGTTTGTACCTGTTCCTAAACAGGTACTCTTTGATGACTTTTTTTTTTTTTTTAAAGGTGTAGCCTCTTCATTTTGCACAATGCTGGGGCACAAAGGTAGGCACTTGACAGACATGCCTCTGGGCATGGGAGCTGCCTTCACAAAGGCCCGCAGCCTGGCCAGGAAGGCTGGCACCTGACTCTTTGGAGGAGCACAGCAGTTAGTTCTAACTTAAGGCCCCAGACTGGCTGTCACATCTTCCTCTGAGACCCGTGTGACCCTGTTTGTCTTTGCCTGCCCCGAGCAGCTCTTGCAACCCACTCTTCTAGAATCCTAGGACCTCCCACTTGCTCCCCCAGCACTTGACCATGGCCTCTTTCCTGCCCACCACGGCTGCATCTCAAACTGGACCTGTTATTGCTTCCCTAGCACTGACTACTACGTGACCGACTCAGGTTTTGTCTTATTAAGGCAGGCTTTGGACCTCGTGGGTGGCCCAAAGCTCAATAACTTTATGTTGAAAGTGGAGAGGATATCAGTGTTGTGAACTGACGGGCCAGCATTAGTGGAGAGAGCAGGGGCAGACCTGGGGGCAGATCGTGGAGGAGTTCTTTACTAGCTGTGTCAGAGTGGCCGGTTGCTGAACTTCTTAGAATCTGAGTTTTCTCATCTGTACGTGGGATCAAAAGACACACACACCCTAACGCATAGAGTCACTCTGAAGAGTAAATACGATGACACATACTAAGCCTCTGGCCTTGTGCCTGATACGTGGCATATTCTAAGTATGAGTTTCCTTCCTTTCCTCTTCGGCTAAGATCTCTTCCAAGTCTAAAAGTTCATGAGCCTTTGAAACACATATTCCCATATTAACCTGTAAGTCGGGAAGGTCACCCAGCTGCCAGAAAGTTTATCTTTCCAGAGGAACAAGGATCTCAGGTAGCAGATAACCTATGGCCCATGTCACCCTGAATCAGATCTCTTACTCCCAGTCTAAAGTCCCGCGGATGGGAAGAAAGAGGGTATTGCAGGCAGGCAGAGTTCTCAAACCATACTCGACAGAGTAGATGAAAGCGGATTCGGTCCACCAAGCAGCAGCAAGTGAGCGAAAGTCCAGGGGGGCCTGGGATTGACACCGGGGTGCAGGGGGAGGGCGGCCCCGCTCTGTCGGCACGGAGCCTGCGGTCTCTAACACGGGCTCCCATGAAAACAGAGGGGAAGATCTGGGGCAGCACTTGCCCTCCCTCTTCTCTTCAGGCAGGTAAAGTGAGTAGACTTTGGAGGGGCCAAACTGACCTGGAGGTGGGAAAGTTAATGGAGTCTGTCCCTTAGAGCGGTGGTTCTGAGTAGCAGCACCAGGAGCACCTGGGTTTGTCAGGCCCCACTCCAGACCTACTGAATCGGAAGCTCTAGGGGTGGCCCCCAACTATCTGTACTATATATCTACATATATAATGTTAATTTATTTGGGAGACACAGAATGAGAGTGGGGGAGGGGCAGAGAGCTACAGGAACAGAACATCCAAGGCAGGCTTTGTGCTGAGAGCAGGGAGCCTGGTGTGGGGGCTTGAACTCACACACCAAATGGTGAGATCAGGACCTGGGCCGAAGTCAGACACTTAACTGACTGAGCCACCCAGGCGCCCCCCTCCCCCCCAACTACCTGATTGTAATAAGCCCTCCCAGTGACTCTGGTGCCTGGGAAAGTTTGAGGACCCCTGACTTAGCACACACTTTTGTTAATTTACCTGAAAGTCCCCTCCCATTCTGAAGTGGTGGGACATGGCATGAGGGTGAATGGTTGTAATTTTTGGAGACAAGAAGACCTCAATTCAGATCCTGGCTCTGCCCCTACATGCCCCTACGTGGCCTTGGACAAGTGCATCAGCCTCTCTGAATCCTGACCTCCTCAAGTGTACAATACCTGGTTTGTAGGATTAGGTGGTTAGGTGTGGAGAGAATATGCAGAAAGCATTTAGCAGAGTGCCTGGCACAGAGAAGGTGCTCATCATCATCATCCTACCCACCATGACTACGAACAACTCCCTGGTCGAGTAAGAATTCTAGATGCATCTAAGGACAATCTTCAGGTTGAATATGGATCATCTTGTTCCATGAGCGTTTAACATGCTGCTCAGAATGCCACTTCTCATTCATCCAGCAACGACAATTCCTTTCAAGTTTGAAATCCAAATTCCAAATCCCTATCTAACTTGGGTATACCAAGTGAAAACCCGACAGGAAAAACCACTCTTATCCTAATATAACCTAGTCATTTTCTCACCCTGCCTGCTTTCCCTTTTCCTTTTAGTTAAGTCCCTTGAGCAAACAGTAGCACTGGGCAAATATTTGCTGAGTGTTAAGTGAATGGATTGACTCTATTTGATTTGAAAATGCCCAACTGTTGTGCAATAAAAGGAGTCAAGTCTGTGGCCAGGTCTTTAGGATCCTGGGTGGAAATGTGGCAGGAGTGGCCATAGTACCCACGTGGGGAGCACATTGAAATCTTGGCAAATCAGGCAGGCACTGTGGGGTTTATCAGAGACTGAGCTGACTAGGACAGGGAATGTAGGTGGTTTTCTGCATTTAGCAAAGGCTTTTTTTTTTTTTTTTTTTTTTTTTGCAAAGGCGTTTTATGATGCTATGGCTAGTGGCCCTCTATCCCTGGCTGTCCACGTACGTGTCCATGTCTGCTTCACCCTCTAAGCCTGGAAAGGAACTCGCCCTTGCCAGCAAAGCAGTTGTCCCGTGGCCTCTGCAAATTAGAGCACCAAAATGGGATTCCAGTTTTCCCCCTGGAGACATAAATGTAAATATTACCATTCTAGTTCTGGCTGAAAGGCATTACAGGTATCCCCTAATTATCAAAAGTTCATGTTACATCACTTTGCTTTTCAGAAAGGCCTACAGGGGCGCCTGGGTAGCTCAGTTGAGCGTCCGACTTCAGCTCAGGTCATGATCTTGTGGTTTGTGAGTTTGAGCCCCACATAGGGCTCTGTGCTGACAGCTCAGAGCCTGGAACCTGCTTTGGATTCTGTGTCTCCCTCTCGCTTTGTGCCCCTCTCCCACTCTCACTCTGCCTGTCTCTCTCTCAAAAAAATATAAACGTAAAAAAAAAAAAAAAAAAAAAAAAAAAAAAAACCCAACCCACAATTATATTTTTTTTTTCAAACCAAAAAAAAAATAAAAAGAGTTTTTCCCTTTATGATTGAAAAAACAATGCAAAAGTTGGGGCCCCTGGGTGGTTCAGTTAGTTAGGCGGCTGACTTCCGCTCAGGTCATGATCTCGTGGTTGGTGGGTTCAAGCTTGGCATCGGGCTTTGTGCTGACAGCTCAGAATCTGGAGCCTGCTTCGGATTCGGTGTGTGTGTGTGTGTGTGTCTGCCCCTCCCCCGCTCATGCTCGGTCTCTCAAAAATAAACATTAAAAAAGATTTTTTTTTTTAAATGTGAAAACTGAGAATAGCATTTAGTGTTTGTTTTACAGTCAGCCACTATCAAGCACACACCCCAGCCACAACAGTGGCGCCACCAAGCTCCTTCCGCATGAACTACACTCAGCGTGGCAGCATCCAGCCCTCACAGCCCTGAAAAGTGTGAGCATCCCAGCCTTTTCTTGGTTTATGTTGTGCTTCTGTTAGCAAGATGTGTCCTAAGAAAGGCCTAAGAGAGGCAATTTTTTTTGGCTCTGGGAATGCTCAAAAATTTTTTCCACATAAATTAACGGGGATTCCTGCTTCACTTTATACTATTGTGGCTTACAAAAGTTTTCATAGTAACACTCTACTTTTGGGTAGCCGGGGAAACCAACATTCAAGCCCTCAACGTCTTTAGACTCCAAACGCTGCAGTAGTCCTGGGTCTCCGTAGCTCCTGTCCTGCTCTTCTACGTTCATCCCCCCACCGTGTATGACATATATCTTATTCCCTGCCCACTCCCTGCTTACAGGATAAAGTCCTGTCACCTGTGCAGGGCGTTCGTTCCTTTAGAGTTCAACCCCAACCTACAGTCTGGCTTTCCTGCCCACAGCCAGTGCCTGCCCACATGTGACTCCTGCCTGCCAGTGCCCTATTCTTTCATACTTCCTGGCCACTTACTGAAAGGCCCTTCCTCCTGTTGTCTGGTTGGAGCGCCCTGACTCCTCTTTCCAGAACCTGCTCAAATGTAGCTTTCTGTGAAATGGGCCCACCAGCATCCAGTGGGTTCTTGAATGCTTTCCTCAGTCTTTACTTGGCCCGGGGTTCCCTTTTCCTCCTTCCCAACCTCAGAATTCCTAGTTTCCTTCCAGATGTGGCTCTGCTATTGCTTAAAAATGTTTTCTTAAAATGTTATTTGACATAATTTAAGACTTAAAGGGAGATTGCAGGAATAGTATACAAAGAATTCATGTACATTGTTCACCCAGATTCCCTAAATGTTAATGTTTTGCCACATTTGCCTTCATCTCTCTAGATCTATCCGTCTATTTATCTGGAGGTATAATTTTATTCTTTCCCAACTGTTGGTGAGTTGCTTGCAGACTTTATACCCCTCTATTCCTTCAACGTGTATGTTTTCTCATCCTCTTAGCTAATCATAGAACAATTATCGAAATTAGGCAATTAACTTTGATATTGATTATTATCTAACATACAGACTTTCCTCAGATTTCACAAAGTACCCCAATGCAGTCCTTTATCACAAAGGGAAGTCCAGATCATGATTCATACATTGCGTTTAGTTATGTCTCTTTTGTATTCTTTAATCTAGAAGAGTTACCTTTTTTTTTTTTTTTTTTGGTCTTTCATGACATTTTTGAAGTGTCTAGGCCAGTTATTTTATACAAAGCATCTCATTGTAGGTTGGCCGGTTGTTTCCTCGTGATGGGTTCATGGTGTACCGATTTGGCTGGAGTATCCCATGGGCTATGCTGTGTTCACCTGTGTTCACCCTGAGGTGTCACTATCAAGATGTCCATGAGGTCACTGTCTCATTTCTGGTCATGTTAACATTGATCACTTGGTTGATTTGTTGATGTGTCTGATTCTTCCCCTGGCCAGTGAGGCCCTTTGCAAGGTTAAGGAGGGAATTGGCCTGATTCATCCTGGTGTCCTGGTACCTGAGGATGTGGAAATCCAGAGAAGTGAGGAACAAACACCAGCTGAGCCCCTCCCGTGTGTCTGATTCTATGGCTGTTTTTCATCTAAGCCTCATAACCCCCCTATAATTTAGTCATTTGTGCTCCTTTTGCATGTGTGCTGAATGAAGATGAGCAATTTGCCTAAGGGTACTTGAGTGGTAAGTACCAGGGCCAGATTCAAATCTGGTTCTGTCTGCCACTTTCTATAACACGAATGCCTTAGACACAATAAACGGTCAATGACATTCATTAAATGGAAAAGTCTAACACCAAGACTATCAAAAAACTTAACACCCTCCTACATCAATGAGGGTGCTTTCTATCATTTATCCTTTCAACAAATATTGATGGTGGGTCTACTGTGTACCAGACAGTATTATAGATAATGGAGATATAGCAGTGAACAAATAGCTTACGTTCTAGTGGGACTCTGCAAATACCAACAAATCCAACTAAAGTGGCTTGAACAATAACAAGAAGGTTAGCTGTAGAGCAGTTCCAGGGTTGATTAATTTAGCAGCTCAAAGACGTCATGACTAAGACTCCGTTCTCTTAGCTCTCCCTTTAGGGATGCAAGATATTTGCCTTAGTTTTAAGCAAGACATCCTCAAAGGAAACAAAGGGGGCATTCCTGCCATGAACCCTTTATACGGGCAAAGAAAGTCTTGCTAGAATCTCCCAGCTACCTTCCCTTCTACCTCACTGGCCAGAATGGCATGACCAGCCCACGTCTAAATTAACCTCTTGGCAAGAGAAATGGGCTGCCACGTGGGCCTTGGGCAATTTAGATTTGTACCAACCCCCCCCCCCTTTTCCAGACCTCCAGGCTCAACCTTCCCCAAAGCACTTGGTTGTCAGAAGAGTAGGAGGAAAATGAACAAAATTGCAATTTTCTTTTAAGAAGGAATGAGGGGGAAAGGCTATTGAGTAGGCAACTGACAATATTTGCCACTTTTCCCATTCATGAAATTACCAAATATTTACAAACTCTGTGGCTTCTTAGAAACTCTTCTTTATGTAAATAAAAATTTGCCTCATTGCTATTCCTTATATTCATTACATCAAGATCTACCTCTTTTTACTAAGTCATATGATGTCTCTGCCTTTATCGATCTCCGTGTCTTTGGTCTCCTTCTAAAACAAGGTCCCCTTTACGTGACTGTAGGGAATCTTAGCCAGAGGAGGTTTAGAAAATATTTAAGAACTGTTCCTAGGATATGCATTGACCACTGACAGGGTAGGGTCCTGGAGCATCCTCCTGGGCCAGGCATTCACCATTTAGTGGCTGGATGGGGAGATCCAGGAGGATCCTAGGGGAGGAGGCAGGGAGGTTGGCAAGTGGGGGTGGGGGACACTCAGGTCATACTATTTACCGACTGGTATGGGAATATTTATTTCAGTAATGGAACAACCAGTATGACAGTACCCACGTGACAAGCTGGACATCAGCTCTGATCTTCCCAGTGTCAGTATAGTGACCATAGTACAGTATCCCCAGCTCCTACCAGGGTCGGCATTCAGGCTGCCTCCAGTTTTAACTGTAATATTAAGAGTATGATCAAAGGGTATGATCTAAGTTGTGTAAAAAGCATTTAAATCATGGTTTAGAAATATCCTTGCCCACTTTTTCACAGACTGCTGCTGCTGCTGGGGAGCTGGGAGTCACAGGATGTGGTAGAGGAGGGTAGGGATGGGAGTAAGGAGACCTGAGCTCAGGTCTGGCCAGTACTCATCTACTAGAGACTGGGGACTTGGCAGTCTCTTGGCCTCTATGAAGTTTGGTTTCCCCAACTGTAAAACGAAGGAGATGCCATCTCTCCTAGTACCAGGCACAGTAGGCATCGATTGCCTCCATCTACTCCTGACTTTGGCCTGAGGCCCTGGTGACCCTTGTCACATGCTCACTATGGTCCACCACTGACTAATCTGATGATCAAAAAGGTCCTGGAAGGTGTTGGTTCTGTGCCCTAACAAAGTGTATAGACTGCCACCTTCTGGTGTAAAGAATTAGTATCCAGATCCAGTGCTCCCCCTTGTGTCCCTGTCAAGATCTGCCCTTCGGGTAAAGCTGCAAGAGGAAGCCGAGGTGACCCTGGGGCCGGTGGTGGCTTTAGGGTGATGTCTTCCTTCTGTCAGTGAAACTCTGAGAAAGAGAAGATACTGAGTTTTGAAAAGCTGTTTCTAAGTGACAGTGCTCTTGTTTTTAGAGACTGGGAAGGTGCTGGCAAGGGCGTCGTTGCACAGACAGGAGGTCTTTGTCAGGGATTTATTAGACCCTGTTTAGAGACAGCAGTGGTCAGTCCGTCCACAAATATTTACAGAGCACTTCATACGTACCAGACAAGTGCTTTGGTAAATAATTTTGAACAAAACAAGCCAAGTTCCTGGTCTCATTGTCTAGTGGGAAAGTTTGGTGATAAGATGAATTCTTTTTTAACTGATATACCTTAACTGAAGACAAGATGTCATCTGAACAGAAAAACTGAATGCTACAGCGACTTGTATTTCAACACCTTCCAGCTGTTTTACACGTGTATGCACATTTTAAAAAGCTATAATCAAAATGCATGTTACCCTGAAGTTTGTTATAGTTCAATCATAATGAACACTCCTCTCTATGTTGCTAATCTGCATAATTATCCTTATAGCTACGTAGGAGGTAAATGTGTGGCCTATCAAAATCCATGTAGCAATTCCCTTAAGCTTGGACACATTTTTTCCCTTTTCTTTTTCTATAAGAGAAGTTGCTGATGTTGACTTCTTCATGCGGACTTTTTATTGCATTACTGTTTAGTAATCATGAATATGGTTCTAGGATCCCATGTGTTGCCATATTGTTTCCCCAAAGAGCTATTACTATTTATAATGGCATAGTTTATATTATATAAGTGAGCCAATTTGGCTGCAACATTGGGTACGTTGAATGTTGTGACTTTAACACATTTTTGAGGATTAATATTTTAAAAGAGGGTCCCAAATTTGCTTTAATCTGCATTTCTTTGGATATCAGTGCACAGGTTCTTTTTTTGCCTGTATAATTGCTCCTTTGTGAAACGGCTGTTCTTACTGCAGTTAAGCATTTGAGTCTTTCCTGTGAAGACAGAAAAGCACCAGAAGTCTGCAGTATTGCACCCCAGGGAGTCAGAATGGCACTTACTGCATTATTCACTGGGTTAATAAGTCCTTCTGGAATCTTCCTAAGAAAGCTCAGCTGTTTCAGAATCTAGAGTGCAACTCTGTTCTGCCGCCCAGAACTACTAAGTGAGGAAAGGGATTCTGTGACACCCTTGGCTGGGCTTGACTCACTAATGGAAGGGACATAATTGCCCACTGTTTATTAAAGAGTTGGACATCAGCCCAGGTTACAATAATGTAAATGAAAATTATGTGATTGGAGAGTTAATTCGTTTCCTAGTGACTCTGAAGGATACAAAGCATCGTTGAATGTCTCTGTTGGAAAGGTCTTTCTGCTATGGCCCAGAGCCCTGGCCCAGAGCAGTCAAGTGACTTGCCCAAGCTTACAGAGAGAGCTAGAACCTCTAGCTCCTGGTTCTCATCTGTCCTAGATTTGAATCTAAATGAACCTGTGATTCTCTCCTTCCAGGCCCCTGCCCCCAATTGTCCACCTCTTGCCTGCCTGGATGACTTCCAGAACACGGTTCTGGGAACACTTTCTGTGTTGTGGGAGTTGGTTTCCTTTTCCTACCTAGCCTCCAACAAGAACTCTGGGCCTTTCCTCTCTGGGAACTCCAAGTGCCCCACCACCCAGGGATCCAAGCAGGAGCTCAAATACTTGGCTTAAGCACACGTTCTTTTCCTGAAAGAAGACTGGAAATGTTAGAAACTGGGCCTGTGTGAGGGTGAGCGATTTTGACTCTGTCAGAAAGGCTTTGGGTTTAATAACCCACCCCACTACTATTTTCTGGGATGATTGGATGAAGAAGGAACAAATGTTTGATTAACACATACTATGCATTAGGCACCGCCTCATTTAGTTTCTTAAAAACACCTGTAGAGTAACAGATTTGGAAATGGAGGCTCAGAGAGGTCAGGTAACTCCATCAGCTCCCACAGCTAAGATGTGTTACTCACTGATCCTCAAATGGGGGTATGGTGGGGACCTGGAATGGCCAATAAGAGTCTCCAGGGAGCTTTTCCAAACCATCTTGCTATGTTTTCCATTGACAATGACTGCACTGTACAGAGCCATCTATAAGATTTGTGTGCCAGGGTGCCACCCCCGGGATATTCTAGTCTGGACAGGTGTCAATAAACTGGTGATGTATATAGTAAGAGGCAGATTGAAATCTATGTAGAGGGGCTATAATGACAGTAAGGAAAAGAAGCATCTGAAGAAATTCCTTAGGGAAAAAGAAATAGAAGACTCCTAAGGATTGGGACACAGGGAAATATAACTCAAGACCAGAGAAGAGAAGTAGTCCCAGTGGGTGGGAGGGTGCGGGGGGGGGGGGCAGGCTGACCCATTCCCAGGAAGGATGTGGCTGGAGGGAAGAGGGGCATGGTGCAGGCTTGGCAGGGGTGGGTGGGTGGCAGATTTGTGGTAGAATCTCTCTCTACCACACTCAGAACAGAGAGGCAGCAGCTATTACCATAGAGCACTTGACCAGAGGTTCTAAGACCTAGTGCTGGCTGTGTGGCCTCAATCAAGTCACATCACCTCTCTTGGACTGGACTTCTTCTCCTTTACAAGAGGCCTAAAAATAACCTTCTCTGGCTACTTCTCAGAGAGATCATGGGAACCAACCGGGTCAACTCATATGAAAGGGTTTTGTAAATTGTGAAACACTGTGCAAATATTCCACATGGATTACTGGGTACAGCAGTAAGTTCTAATTCGCTGTCATTCAGAATTTCAGCCCCTCAGTTTGTTTGTGGTTTGCATTATTGGCAAGGTAGCATTTGATGCCCATTGAGAGTGTGCATGCCTACTAGACCCTGGCATAGGGTAAGCCCCCCGTTAGTGTGAATGCCCTCCCTTCCCCCAGCCCTGATGTTCTGTCCTGAGCCCATCCAGATGGATCAGCTACATAGAAAGTACCCTCTGAAACTTATCTGACTGACCTTTTTTTTTTTTAATTTTTTTTAACGTTTATTTATTTTTGAGACAGAGAGAGATAGAGCATGAACGGGGGAGGGGCAGAGAGAGAGGGAGACACAGAATCGGAAGCAGGCTCCAGGCTCTGAGCCGTCAGCCCAGAGCCCGACGCAGGGCTCAAACTCACAGACCACGAGATTGTGACCTGAGCTGAAGTCGGACGCCTAACCGACTGAGCCACCCAGGCGCCCCTTATCTGACTGACCTTTAAAAAAATCCAGCACCTTGAACATCACCCATCATCAGGGAAATACAAATCAAAACCAGAATGAGATACCTCCTCACATGTGTCAGAATGGCTAACATGAACAACTTAGGCAACAACAGATGGTGGCGAGGATGTGGAGAGAGAGGATCTCTTTTGCACTGTTGGTGGGAATGCAAGCTGATGCAGCCACTCTGGAAATCAGTGTGGAAGTTCCTCAAAAAGTTAAAAATAGAAGTACCCTACGATCCAGGAATTGTACTACTAGGTATTTATCCAAGGAATACAGGTGTGCTGTTTCAAAGGGACACATGCACCCCAGTGTTTATAGCAGCACTATAGACAACAGCCAAAGTATGGAAAGAGCTCACATGTCCATTGACAGATAAATGGATAAAGAAGATGTGGTGGGTGTGTATACACACACACACATATGTGTATACACACACACATATATATGTATACATATATATACATATACATACATACATACATACAATGGAATATTAATTGACAATCAAAAATAATGAAATCTTGCCATTTGCAACTATGTGGATGGAACTAGAGGATAGAGGGTATTATGCTAAGCGAAATTATCCAGAGAAAGACAAATGTCATATGACTTCACTCACATGAGGAATTTAAGATACAAAACAGATGAACATAAGGGAAGGGAAGCAAAACTAGTATAAAAACAAGGAAGGGAACAAAACATAAGAGACTCTTAAATACAGAGAATAAACTGAGGGTTGCTGGAGGGGTAATGGGTGGGGGGGATGGGCTAAGTGGGTAAGGGACATTAATGAAGACATTTGTTGGGATGGGCACTGGATGTTATACATAGGGGATAAGTCACTGGAATCTACTCCTGACATCATTATAGCACTATATGCTAACTAACTTGGATGTAAAATACATACATACATACATACATACGTAAAATTAAAAAAAAAACAGCTCTTGATCTTTAAAGAGTTTTTAGTGAAAAGTTCATTCATACAACAAAACACATACTGACCTTAAGAAAAAATATCCCCCAAATCTCCTGTGAAGCCCTTACTTGTCCTTCCCAGATGCTGCCCCTTCACTCTGCTAGCCTCACTCTGTGTGGATCTTTCTTGTCCTTTTGAAAAATAGCTTCATTACATATTTGATATCCCTAAGAAATGTATTAGTTTTTTTGTTTCTGAACTTCTTTTTTCAAAGTTTTAATTTTTTTAAACATTTATTTTTATTTTTGAGAATAAAATAAAGGGAGAGAGGGAGAGAGAGACAGAGTGTGAATGGGGGAGGGGCAGAGAGAGAGGCAGACACAGAATCCTAAACACGCTCCAGGCTCTGAGTTGTCAGCACAGAGCCCGACACAGGGCTCCAACCCATGAACCATGAGATCATGACCTGAGCTGAAGTCGGATGCTTAACTGACTGAGCCACTCAGGCACCCCTAATGTTTACTTAATTTTGAGAGACAGAGAGAGACAGAACACAAGCAGGGGAGGGGCAGAGAGAAAGGGAGACATAGACTCTGAAGCAGGCTCCAGGCTCTGAGCTGTTAGCACAGAGCCCAATGTGGGGCTCAAACCTATGAACCGTGAATTCATGACCTGAGCCAAAGTCAGATGCTTAAAAGACTAAGCCACCCAGGCGCCTGTATCTGAACTTCTAAAGTCAATTTATTTTGAGAGAGAGAGAGAGAGAGAGAGAGAGGGGGGCAAAGGGACAGAGAAAGAGGAGGGAGGGGGAGAGAGAGAGAGAGAGAGAGAGAGAGAGAGGGAGAGAGAATATCCCAAGCAGGCTCTGCAGTGTCAGTGTAGAGCCCAATGCAAGGCTTGAACTCACAAACCAGGATTAGGACCTGAGCCGAAATCAAGAGTTGGATGCTTAACTGACTGAACCACCCAGGCACCCCATGTCTCTGAACTTTTATAAAGACGATTGTACTGTAAGTATGTTTCTATAACTTACTTCTTGCATCTGTGATGTCCCTGTGGTGATAGATACAGCTGCAGCTCGTTCATTTTTCACTGGTATATAGTATTCCATGATGGGGATGTGCTATCATTCACTTACCTGTTCTACAGCAAATGGACATTGGGTTGTTTCCAGTTTGAGAATATTATAAACAATACTTTTCTAGGTCTCCTGTAGCATATGGGTAACAGCTTGTATGTATCTACAAGTGGAAGTGCTGGGTCATTTAGCATGTAGGTCTTTAATTTTTAAGATAAGGCCAAACTCTTCCAACAGGTTATACAACTTAACACACCAACAGTATATGAGAATTTGCACTGTTCTGCATTCCTGTTCATGCTTGATTGCTTCTAAATTTCTGGTTACTGTGGACAAGACAAATCTTGATTAACAACAGATAGGAAGTAGGAAGGCACTTGTCTGTCAGCCAGGGCTCGAGACTAACTCACCAGAGGAGAAATCCCACCTGATCCTGTGACTAGCTACAGCCAGCTCCATAGCACCATCCAGTATTTGCTCATTTTGGTTTCAGTTTGCATTTCTTTATTAATAAGGACGTTGAGCATCTTTTCATGTACTTGTGGCCTTTTGGTCTTCATGTCTGAAATGCCTGTTCATGTCTTTTGCCCATTTAAAAATTAAGTTTTTTCCTATTGAGGTGTAGCTGCCTTTTATAGATTCTGGACACAAATTCTTTGCCAGTTGTATGTGTGATAGTGATCTTCTCCCAGTCTCTGGCTTGTCTTGTCACGCTCTGTGATTTTTTTCCCCCAATGAATAGAAGTTCTTATTTTAATGCACAGTCCATCTTTCCCTTCATCATTTCCTTCACTTTTGGCATCTTGTTTAGGAAATTATTTTTCACCTGAGATCACACAGATAATCTCCCACATTTCCTGCTGTAAGTTACAAAATTCCAAATGCCTTTCTTAGGACTGTTCTGTCTTCTGAGCTCCTGCATCTTTCCATAAAATGTAAGCCAGAGGTTATTTCTATTCTAGTATGTCTCCTCTCAGCACAGAGGGCTTTCAGTTCTGACAGGTGCCAAGAGAAAGACTTCATTGGGGGCTGCAGGCTTGGCTCTCAAAGGCCGTGTGTCCTGCATCCTTCAGCTGCTCCAAAACCCCTAGGAGGCGCCTCCACACCAGATATGGAGCTCCCTACCCTACAATCTGCTCGGCTCAGAGGTGGTGAAGCCCGTCCCTCGGCCCTGCTCAGCTGTGCCCAGCTCCTGCCCCCATGCTCTCACATCCCAGCAGCCCGCAAGGGTAGCACCTCTGCATCAGCTAACATACTCCTGCCGTCACCCAGCTTCACACTGGGCCTGAGCCCCTGGGGCTCAGGCTTCTCCTTGGTTTGGAAAGAACCACATGAAAGCTTCCTCGCCAGTCTTTCAAACCCATCCTCCTCCCTCTTGCTCTGTCTCCTTTCCTGGAATTCCTCCTGATTCTGTATGGTCATTTGGAGGACCCCTCACAACAGTTTGTTATTAGGTCAGATGCTGCTATCTATGGTTTGATTCTGCCCCAAACCTCTTTGGCATGTAACTGAATGAACTAAAGGCTCCTCAAAGGACCAAAACTCTTAGGAGATCACAAAAAGTGTAACATACTGAGGGTGAGGCATGGTGCCCTTTGCCTGTCTGAATACTCCATTTCATTATCACCAGTTAATAGCTGCCTATTTCCTCTTACCTCAGTTTTCTTATCTGGAAGACCCAGTTAATAATCACAGTATTATAGGGGTGCCTGGGTGGCTTAGCCGGTTAAGTGTCCGACTTTGGCTCAGATCATAATCTCACCATTCATGGGTTCAAGCCCCGCGTTGGGCTCTGTGCTGAACTCTTGCTCAGCGCCTGGAGTCTGCTTCGGATTCTGTGTCTCCTTCTCTTTCTGCCCCTCCCCATCTCGTGCTCTGTCTCACTCTGTCTCTCAAAAATAAATAAATGTAATAAAATTTTTTTTTAAATAAAAAAATAATCGTAGTATTACAGATGAAATGAGACAACACAGGGAAGGCTCACTGTGCTTGGCACTTAATAGGAATCCATAAGTATTTGTTTCCTGTTGTCTTAGCTTGAGTTCCCCAGAAAACGGAGCCTGCAGCCGGTCTTATGCACTGATGCTTTATTGGCTGGCTTCACCCAGGGCAACAAGAGTGAGGGGGGAAAGAGAAGAGAGGGAGGAAGGAAGAGCAAATACTGGATGGTGGTACTGAGCTGGCATGGCCGGTTATGGGGTCATGCGGGATTTCTCTGAAGAGACCATCTGGAGCCTTGGAGGAGAGAAGAACACCTTACTTTCCAGCACCTTCCTATTTCCTGTCTCTGGCTAATCAAAGTTTGCCCTACGGGGTACTTAGTCCTTGCATTTCTGCACGCCCCTACAAGCCCACCCCCCTGAGACTTCGGGCAACCTCTGGAGAAGCCAAGGCCTCTATGAGTCAGGTGAGCTCAGGTCTGGGGGTCTGAGCTGCTGTGATTCTTGCTGTGGTGGGCAAGATGGAAGCACCTAGTACTCTGGCCCTTGTCCTTAGAGGAGGTGGAGGCAACCAGTGGCATTGGGAGAGGGGGTGATGGTGGTAGCTGCTAGGACCTTATGAGCTCACAAATAGTATGAGCTCTGCCAGGACCACTTGGGCCAAGAATTAAGGAGAGGGGTCAAGGCCTGGGACAAGGAATGTTTGAGGGCCAAGGAGACATAATAGGGAGCATATAAACTGGATCTGGTACATCTTTCACTCTTAGATTTATGTGACCTCTGCTTCCTAGAACAGCGCATCCACATGGATGTAGGTATGTCCATATTCCTTAACTCATTCGACATTTATTTGCACAGTACCCATAAGGGTGCAGAGATGAATGAAGCACGCATCAAGCACATGACTTCATGCACTGTGCAGATAGTCTATTGGGGAAGGACCAGAGGAGTGAACTTTGTACGGCCACTGAATGCTATGCAGAGTTATGTTAGCATCATCGGTTATTCCAGGGCTCAGCAAGAATTTTCTGTAGAAGGCTAGAGAGCAAATAGTTCAGGCTTGGCAGGCCTCATACAGCTCTTGCATTCTGTTTATATCCCTTTGAAAATGCAAACACCTTTCTTAGCTTGTATTCCCAATAAAAACAGACTGGGGGCACTAACAATCTCCCGACCTAAGTGGCTTAGCACATTGAAGGTTTAGACTTGCTCACTTACTGTCCCAGGCAGCCTCAGTGATCTCCTGAGCAGCTAGGCTCCGTGAGGTACTTCAGGGACCCAGGCCACCTCCATCATGTGAGGCCACCGTCTCTGCCATCCTGCGAAAGAAGAAAAGAGGGTTGAAGGCTTGCATGAGACCTTTGAAGAGGCACATTACTTCTGCACACATGTTCTTGGTTAGAATTCAAACAGTCCCAACAGAACCGCAAGGGATATGAGGAAATCACTTTCCAGTATGTCTAGGAAGAGGCAACAGCTTGATAAATAAATTATAGCACTGTCTGTGGCAGAGAGTCAAGAGGACTTTAAGACACGTGCCTGTGTCAGAGGAGCCCAGGATCTGGGTGGGGAGAAAAGTGAGCATGTATGAAAATGTGAGTAACAGTACAATTGCAAACACCGTGTCAAGCATAGCATTCGCAGTATAGTTGCTGACTATATCAGTAACTATACGATAACAAAAGACTGTAAGAGTTCACAGAACCAAGAGATCGAACTGATCTGGAGTAGTTGGATAAAGTTTCATGGAGAAGGCGACTTGAATTAGGTCTTGAAGGACTGGTGAAATGTAGCCAGAGGCAGAGGAAGGGGAAGCAGCACCAACAAAAGGGTCACCCTGGAGAAGGTGGCAAAGTCCCGAGTTAACACTTGGTAAAGTGCACGTGCTAACCAGTCCTGATGATTACTGGCCAGGTGAGTCTCAGTTGTTGGGTCTGGGAGACGTTCCTAGGGCAGGGACCCCGAGGTGTGTGTGTGCGCGTGGGAGCTCAGGACAGCAGTTAGAGATGACTTCTGATCGATTTAACCACCTGCTGAAGGATGTTATTCGTCTTTGAACACCCAGGATGGCTCTATCAGTGCCTGCTGGCTAAACATCTGCCCTGCATTGGAGACTAATGGCAGCTGAGGCTGTAAAGTCACGTTGGAGTTAAGTTGTGAAGGGCTTTAACATTTTTTTTCATTTTATTTATTTGAGAGAGAGAGAGAGAAAGCACAATCAGGGGAAAGGGGCAGTGGGGGGAGAGGGGGAGGGGGAGGAGGAAGGGGAGGGGGAGAGAGAGAAACAATCTTTAAAATTTTTTTTAATTTTTTAATGTTTTTATTTATTTTTGAAGGAGAGAGAGCAAATGGGGGAGGGGCAGAGAGAGAGGGAGACACAGAATCCAAAGCAGGCTCCAGGCTCCAAGCTGTCAGCAAAGAGCTGGACGCGGAGCTCGAACTCACAGACTGCGAGATCATGAGTGGAACAGAAGTTGGACGCTCAACCGACTGAGCCACCCAGGCGCCCCCCCCCACCAAAAAAAATTTTTTTTAACGTTTATTCAGTTTTTGAGAGACAGAGAGCATGAGCAGGGGAGGGGCAGAGAGAGGGAGACACAGAATCCAAAGCAGGCTCCAGGCTCTGAGCTGTCAGCACAGAGCCCAATGATGGACTTGAACTCAGGAACCGTGAGACCACAACCTGAGCTGAAATCAGATGCTTAACCAACTGAGCCAAAAAGGCACCACAAATTGTGAAGGGCTTTAAATGCCCAGGTGCTTGGGATTCCCAAAGATGAACATCGTTTATTTTCAGAGACAAAACTTAGGACCCCCCCCCCCCACCAATAAACATCTAATAATGAATGAATGGTTAAAAAAACAATAGTCTATCTATACAATGGAATAGCCTGTAATCCTTGAAAATCAAGTTCCTGATGACTCATTGATGACATGGAATAAGAAAAAAATAGGAAACTATCAACTAGAATACCAATAATTAAAACTATAAAGATATTAAGAATAAACATTAAACTGTAAATTATGGTTATTTTTGATAGTAGTGGGATGCTTGATTTTTCTTTTCATAATTTTTTGTGTTTTAACTTTCTGTAATGAGTACATAGAATTTTTAGAGTGACTAACATGTAATAAATATTCTTTTTCAAATGCAAAGCTTAAACACGTGGAGTTTGGTCAGGTGGTTGCTGTTTCTGTTTTATTCTTTCAGTGCAGATGGATCCTATCTTCATATCCACAGCATGCAGGATCTGTTCACCCACATCGTTCAGTTCACAGTGGCTGAGTGCCATCTGTGCCTGTGGTATTAGACTTCGCTTGCCACTGTGCATATGACTGGAAAACCCTCCTGACTTGTCATCATTCTTGAAAGGTCTTCCAGGGCACCTGTAATTTTAGCCATTTCCTGAGGCTTCTGGAACTCCAGGGTGAATATCTATATCAGGAAAGCACCTGATCACTGGGAGTAGGAGCTCCGAGATGTGGGAAGGCGGAAGATGGACATAGAACTACAGGGAGTGAGATCACATTCAGACAGAACTTCTCAATGTGTAGATGACAAAAATGAGGCCAGCAAGAGGAAGGCTCCTGCTCAAGATTACACAGTCAGCTAGTGGCAAGTGGGGACTTGGGCCCAGGTCTCCAGCATCCTGTGCTGTCATTAACAGTCACAGGCCTGTAGGGGCACCTGGGTGCCTAGATTGGTTAAGCGTCTGACTTTGGCTCAGGCCATGATATGGTGGTTTCTGGGTTCAAGCCCCTTGTTGGGCTCTGTGCTGACAGCTCAGAGCCTGGAGCCTGCTTTGGGTTCTGTGTGTCCTCCTCTCTCTCTCTGCCCCTCCCCTGCTCAAGATCTGTCTCTCTCAAAAGTAAATAAACATTAAAAAACAATTAAAAAAATTTTTAAACAAAACAAATGAGTCACAGGCCTGTAGACAACTGGCTTTTCTAGGTCCTGGTCAAATTCATTTTTTTTTTGCCCACTTTTCAGATGTAGTGTGGGTTGAAGTTCACTGAATCGTTTCTATTTCTTGTCTATTCAGTTTTGTGGCTCCCCAAGTCTCTTTAACTGCACGCTGATCTTGTTTAATTCCAATATAGTACCAAAATAGTGAAAAGATTCTCTGAAAACAGTTTGGCAGTTTCTGAAAAATGTTCATAAACACAGAGTTACTGTAAGACCCAGCAAAAGCCATTCCTACATATATACCCAAGAGACTGTAAGCACACGTCCACTTAAAATCACACACCCATGTTCACAGCAGCATTATCCATGATAGCCAAAAAGTGGAAACCACCAACTGATGAATGGATAAGCAAACCATCCTATAACCATACAATGGCAACTTACATGGCAATTAAGAAGGAATGAAGTGCTGATACATGCTCAAGCATGGATGCACCTTGAGAACGTTTGCTAAGTGAAAGAAGCCAGTCACCAAAGACATGTTGTATGGTTCCATTTGTATGCAATTTCCAGAATGGGCATATCCATAGAGACAGCATAGATTCGTGGTTTCCAGAGGCTGGGGGAAGATGCATGGTAGTAACTGCTAACGGATATGGCATTTCTTTATCGAATGATAAAAATGTTCTGGAAGGAGATAGTGGAGGAAAACCACAATGAGAGTTTTGTAATACAATGATCTACATTTAGAAGCTAGATGCATGAGCCTAACACAGCGTTTATATGCAGGTCTTCTGCTCCAAGTGGAGTGGTGGAATGCATTCTGCCTTATGAGGTAGCTAATGAGATACTAATTAGAATCCTAGTTCCTCCACTAGCCAGATGCAAGGCCTTAGTCAAGTTGCTCACTCTTGATCAACCTCTGTTTCTTCATCTGTCAAATGGGGCAATGAAGTCTGTCTAGCAGGTAGTTGCACGTACAGAGCCTCACACTCATCACTTGGTTGCCTTTGGCTTCCCTTTCTCACCTCTTCCCCTGTCTCGGGAGCTGTGCAATATTGGGGGTGTTTGCCCTCCTTAGCAGGTGCAAGACGACTTCCTGGCACAGGGGTCTGGAAGCTTTTCTGAGTGAGGGCTTCTCAAGTATCACAGGCACAGGCATCATTTCTTTCCCATAGCTTTTCTCTAACTCTGTAGTTGGTGACTAGAACAAGGCTTCTCACACCAAAATGTACACTGAATCGCTTGGGGATCTTAAAATGTAGATTCTGAATTTCTGAGTCACAAGTCTGGGGTGGAACCCGAGAGTCTGCATTTCTAAACATCTCCCAGGTTGTGCTATTGTTTCTCATCCTTGCAAACACCTGCGAAGTATGGTATGAAGTCCCTGGAAATGTTAAGTTAGAATAGCTGATAGACCCTTGAGCATGTAGCAAACTTTGAGTGTCAGTGTAAGGTCCATAGAGGTAAAATAAATTAATATGGGTTCTATAAGAAGCTTGCAGAGATAGCATCAGAAATACTATCAAGATTTTTTGAAAGTCCTTTCAGGTATTCACAGAAATATCTAGAGCCTTCCACGAGAGCCCAGAGACGACATACGAAATTCTAATTAGAACGATAAATATTCAGAGTTGCATGAAGTGTCCACACTTTCCAAGCACAGCTTTAAACTAGTATCCCCTTCAATCTGCTTAGACCAAGTCTAGGAAGTAGGTAGAAGAGGAACAATTGTCCTTATTTTGTAGATGACAAAGCTGAAGTTCAAGCAGGTTAAGGGGCCTGTGAAGGGCACCTGGACGGTCAGTGGCTGAGCCAGGCATATGGAAGGCCCCTCCTCTCAGCACCTGGGTCCCCTCCCCTCCCCTCCCCTTCCCTTCTGAGGACATGACACAGGATTCTGTGCAACTCCACATCTTCCCTCTGGTGGGTGCACAAACTAGGCAGCTTCAGGGATAAAGAGGCAAGAGAGAGAACCTCTAGCAAAGAGTATCGGCAGATGTCTAAGATAATAGAGCTAGTAATAGTCCTACCCTTCTCTTTGCCCCCTGACCCCTATCAGAACTAAAAAATGTCACAGTCTTGCCTACACTAAAACAAGCCTGTTTGGGATCAAAACACCCACGTTGCTATCTTCTTGCTCTCATTGTTTATAGGACACAGGAAGGCCAAAGGTCCCCAGCCTTCAGCGTGTCCCCAGACTCCCTTTCACACAGCCTACCATGGCCTATCCAACTTGGCCCCTGAAACCTCTCAGGCCTTTGGCGAGGGGCCCAGTGGGAAGGCAGAAACAATCTCTCTTCAGAGTTGGAGTTTATGTCTGATAATTCATCAGCCGGGCATTCTCAAGTCTTAGGGGTAGGTGTGATTTTCAACCTTAATGTTTTAATTTCCATGCTGGGGCTCCACCCCTGGAGATCTGTGGTGGGGCTCGCATTTCTTCAAGTTTTCCAGGCATGCTAATGGGTAGCCAGAGTGGCAAGGATTTGTGGATCCCCCAACCCCAAAGACAGGTTACTTCTCTCCATTCTGTCCCACGTAGAGAGACTTTGCTCACCCTAGATTAAACATGTTACATGAATTTCATTCCACACAAATTAAGTTGTGTGTAGGAAGTGCAGGCTGGAAGGGAGACTGGTTCATTTCGTGGTTCTACCACTTGCCCCTCTCAGACAGCCCATGAGTGTGTTAGGGGCACAGACCTTTGGGTTTGCCTCCCAACTCCACTGCTGATGAATTCAACACGTTGCTAAATCGTTCCCAAGCCTCAGCTTTCTTATCTGTGACATGGGGCTGTGTTTTGTAGAAGGGATGCAGGGCTGGGAAGAGGGCATACTTGTCTGGCCCTGAGCATGGGGGTCCCTGTAAGGTTTGCATCCTAGGCACCTCACTTGCCTCACCTCGGTCCTTGCTCTGAGTGGGTGCAAGGAGATAGCGCATGCTCAGTGCTTAGCATCGTGTCAGGTGTAAGCCAAGCACTCAATAAATGGTGAGCAGGAGCCAAGAGGTGGGTCTACTACGTGCCTCTCAACTCAGCCGATTCCATTGTGTTTTATTCCACCCCAACAAGTGAAATTCCATTCCTTTCTATTTAACTCAGGTCAACAACCCAATTCCATCCCTCCTCTCCACCCCCCAACTCCTGCAGCTTTCCGAACTGGCCACAGCAACTTAATTTCACTCAGTTCAATTCTTCTAATATCCCCCGACTCCCAGAATTGTCAGATTCAATGACCACAAACACGCAGGGCGCCCAGTTTAGATAATCACGGAGCAATTATTTTAGCATCAGTATGTCCATGCTATGTTCAAGTTTAAACTGGAAATAAATCAGATCAGGCGTAGTGTTATTTGGCCGCGCCACCACCTGCCCTTCACCGCTCAGGCAGAGTTGGGCTCTTTGCTCGCTGGGGCTTTTTCTGCCCGCCTTATGGCATTTACAGTGTAAGACAAGTTTTAAGGGCTCCCTGGCAGACTGGGAGCACCTGGAAGACGACACTAATTCATATCTCTGTTTCTATCACTCAGCATAGCTCCCAGGACTGTTTGAGGAAGATAGGAGGGAAGGAAGGGAGTGAGGGAGCGAAGGAGAAAGAAAAGGAAACAAGGAAGGAAGGAAAGTTTGGTTGTCCACTCATCTGATTTAGCATATGAAAATGGAGAGGCGAAAATTACTCCCTCCTTTGTGCTCAACACTTTGTAATTTCAGTAATTAACACATGCCCAGTGTTTTAACATTTACAAATAGATTACACATGTTTATCTTATTTAATCTTCATATTAAGGCTTTTTTCTAATATTTATTTATTTTTCAGAGAGAGAGAGAGACAGCACGAGCAGAGAAGGGGCAGAGAAAGAGGGAAACCCAGAATCCCAGGCAGGCTCCAGGCTCTGAGCTGTCAGCACAGAGCCCAACACGGGGCTCGAACCCACAAACCTCGAGATCATGACCTGAGCTGAAGTCAGACGCTTAACCAACTGAGCTTCTCAGGCGCCTCTGGTTTTTTCAATGTTTATTTATTTTTGAGAGAGAGAGAATGCAGGAGCAGGGGAGGGGCAAAGAGAAAGGAAGAGTGAATCCCAAGCAGGCCCCACACCCCACACTGTCAGTGCAGAGCCCGACACAAGGCTTGAACCCACGAACCACGATATCATGACCTGAGCTGAAATCAAGAGTCTGACACTTAACCGACTGAGCCACCCGGGTGCCCCTTCATATCAAGACTTTAGAATAGGTCTTATTTTTAACCGCAGGCAGCAGAGTTGGTTACCCACTTACCAGTTATTCCGGGGGTCCCCATCTGTCTCCTTTTGTGAATATTGGGCCTCGGCTTTGTTCCTTCTTCCTGGGCCTCAGAGGGGGTGGGCGCTGCTCCCCGATTCCCAGATCACGGAGCAGCACAGGGCAGGGTGGGGGGCACTCCCTTTGCTAGTCGCCAGTTAGGCACCTGGCACAGTTCTAGAGGGATGCAGGAAAGTCTGGTGAAGGGCTTCGAGGAATGATTCTCCTTGCTCTTCAAAGAGCTGCTGTTCTGCTCCTTGGCTGCTGGACGGTGTTGCGTCTGAGCTTGAGGCCTGGAGAAGGAGCAGTTATCCTGAGCAGACACCAGCAGAGCAGGGAGACGGAAGGAACCCGGGGGCTGAAGAACAGCCTGGAGCTGAGAGCCCACCCTGACCCTCCTCCCTCCCACTTCTCCCTGCGAGACTCTTGATTGTCTCAGCTGTTTTGAGTTGGGTTTTCTGTTCTTTGCACCTGAAAGCATTCCACTCGACACGCTCCTTCTCATGGGTGAGAACAAATTGAGGCATCAGAAGGGAAATGACTTGCCCGGGCCGAGTAGCTGGTAAACCACAGAAAAGGGTCCCAGTCCCAGCTGTACCTGAGTTCAGGTCCAAGGCTGCCTCCACTATGCCTCGTGCCCCTCGCTCACTGTCGTTCCCTCCTTGGGGTTTGCCACCTTAACTCAGATTCCCACTGTTCAGCTGTCTCTTTGGGTTGAGTAAGATATTGAGGACCTTTATAAAAACGCAACTACATTTGTATTTCACTCCTGAACGTGTATGTCTGTGCACTGTGACGGATTGTTCTTTTCTCCCCTGAGAAGTAACAATTAATCCACTTTATTATATCAGCAGATTATCTTTTTTTTTTTAAATCTAATTTCTTGTCAAACAGGCTAACATACAGTGTATACAGTGTGCTCTTGGTTTTGGGGGTAGATTCCCGTGGTTCATCGCTTACACACAACGCCCAGTGCTCATCCCAGGTTACCATGTGGATACACTTGCTCACACAGGTGACTTTTCTTGTAGCCCAAAGAGGGATTTTTCTCCTTTTGAAAACACATTTTCCCCAGAAGGATGAAACTTTTTATTTTATTTTTTTTATTAAAAAAATTTTTTTTAAACGTTTATTTATTTTTGAGACAGAGAGAGACAGAGCATGAACGGGGGAGGGTCAGAGAGAGGGAGACATAGAATCCGAAACAGGCTCCAGGCTCTGAGCTCTCAGCACAGAGCCCGACGCGGGGCTCAAACTCACAGACCGTGAGATCATGACCTGAGCCCAAGTCGGACACTTATCCGACCGAGCCACCCAGGTGCCCCAAGGATGAAACATTTTAAAAGCATGTATTTTCGTAGTATGTAGGAATTACAAATAATCATTTTTTTTTTTTTTTAAAGTCACAAGGCACAGGCCTGGTCAGCAGATGTGAGGGCTTTAAATTTGCTTTCAGGTCTCCCTTCTAATTTATTCTTCATCTTTCACAAGTGGTATCAGAACATAAAGATTTCATCCTCCCTGCAGAGAATTAAAAGCACTTCACGTGAAAAATCAACTTTTTTTTTTCCTAGTAAGAAAAATAGTGTGATATCAGAGATTGTGAATATAATTAATGCCGCTGAATTATACACTTAAAAATGGTTACAATGGCACATTTTATGTTATATATTTTTTACCTCGATTTAAAATTTAATGATATATCAAAAGCCTTAAGTTATATACTTTAAATGGGTGAATTGTACGGTAAGTGAATTATATCTCAATAAAGCTGTTAAAAAAAGTAGAAAGGGCTATTATTTCCATTAAGAAAATGTTGTTTTCCATTGGCATTTACGTTTCTTAAAAAGTGACCTGATGTCTAAATCATTTCAACTTCGTTAATAAAAGGGACCCATGTGTGATCACCCATGTATAACATCAGTGGTAGTTATCACAACCTTTATAATAACTTCTTTGGGGTAATGTTTTATTTATTTTGTTTATTTGTTTATTTTTAATTTTTTAATGGTTGTTTATTTTTGAGAGACAGAGAGAGAGAGAGAGAGACCTCACAAGCAGGGGAGGGGCAGAGAGAGAGGGAGACACAGAATCGGAAGCAGGCTCCAGGCTCTGAGCTGTCAGCACAGAGCCCAACGTGGGGCTTGAACTTGTGAGCCGGAAGATCATGACCTGAGCCCAAGTCAGTCGGAGCCACCCAGGCACCCCTATTTTTATATCATTTGAAACTTTCAGAAAAGTTGTTAGCATTTTACATGCTCTTAAAATAACATAGGACACATATAGACACACAAAGAGGGGAAATTTGGACAATTTAAAGTAAGTATTATGCCATGCCATCAGGAGAAAATCCCATCATACAAAATAAACACAACTTTGAAATAACTAAATTTCACCACTTTAATACAATTGAAGTTCAGCATACAGCGGTTTCACTACCCAATGATAAAGCGCCTGGGCTCCTCACAAGTAAGGAGTTTGTGTATTACAGTTATGTGCTCCACATTTTTACACAAGGAAGCCATTCAAGTGCATACTTTATTTATTTATTATTTTTTGAGAGAGAGAGAGAACATGTGAGTGGGAGAGGAGTAGAGAGAGAGAAAAAAAATTTTTTTTTTAAATTTTGAGAGAGAAACTCTTAAGCAGGCTCCACACTCAGCACAGAGTCTGAGTTGGGGCTTGATCCCAAGACCTTGGATCATGACCTGAGCCGATGTCAAGAGTCTGACACTCAACGGACTGAGCCACCGAGGCTCCCCCAAATGCGTACTTTAAAATGGGAATACACTTAATACATGGCCTTTAAATTGTTTTAAAATTTTTCAGTGCAGGGGTGCCTGGGTGGCTCAGTCGGTTGAGCGTCTGACTTCAGCTCAGGTCATGATCTCACAGTCTGTGGGTTCAAGCCCCACGTCGGGCTCTGTGCTGACAGGTCAGAGCCCGGAGCCTGCTTCAGATTCTGTGTCTCCCTCTCTCTCTGCTCCTCCCCAGCTCGTGCTCTGTCTCTCTCAAAAATAAATAAACATTAAAAAAAATCAGTGCCAACATCTACAAATATGCACTTCTTGCAGCAAACTCCCATTTTCTCTTTCATAGGGTTCTGGGTCCCCTCCCCAGCTTCACAGCTCCCGCAGTGTATCCCTGGGGGAATGTCCTTTTCCAGCCCCTCTTCTCTCCCTGTTCCTGCCCTTCCAGGCTTGGAAACCTGAGAGGGAAACCAGTCTTCTCCCACAACTGACTGACTGTGATGGGGAGGAGGTCCCCCTGGTTGCTCTAATTGCTGATCTTTGGGATGGCCAGGGGACCTTGGTCCCTGAGCCACCTCATTGTCAAGAGGTTCCGTGTGGATGGGTAGAAGCTCCATCCAGCCCCAGTGTGACAGGACTCAAGCTCACGCAATCCCTTTGACATCGGTCGGCGCAGAATTGATCAGGCTCCCAACTTCCGGCTGCCTCACTCCGCCCCCACCTCATGTGCATCCCCCACTGGCGGTACCATGCTGCAGCTTGCTCTCCCTGTCTCTTTACTTTCCAGCTCTGGACCCCCCAGCCGTACTTTTCCAGAAATGGGATTAGAGGATGTTGGTTTGAAACCCTCTTAGGAACTCCCCTGGTGTAACCTGAGAAGGGTCGGTGCACAGAGAGTTCAGAGAGACTGAAGAAAGAGGCAGCCACTCCAGGTTGGTCCTGGCAATTTTAATAAGCAAAGGGAACTTACATATGAGGCTCGTCTGGCTGCAGCAAGACCAATAGGTCCCTGCAGCCGCCCTCCAAACCCTTAAAAGTTTACAAAGAGGATTTAATTGGGTTTAGTCACGCTTACAAAGTAGATGTTCTCAACACATCACTGTCTCAAGGCCAGGTCCTTGGTGCTGCCTCTGGGAGCAGGAAAAGCCAGCAGAACTCACTTTCCCAGGACAGGGGAGGAGTGAGGAGCCTCCCAGTGCCCGGGTCTGGCTTATAAATCAATCTGAGGTCATGTCTTTGCGATGATATTCCCCAGTAGAGGAAGTGGCCCTGGTCCCTTCTAGCTAACTCACCCTAGTGAGCCTCCTCTTCACCTCCCCCAGCTCTGCTCAGGCCAGCAAGCTCTGAGGCCCTACAAAAGATTGTCTCAGGGTCATTATCTTGGTACTTCTACTGTTGGCCTTTATGCATGGGACCAATCAGGGGACCCTCTCACAATGGCAGGAGATGGCAAAAAAGCCATCTCAATTTACAAACGTGCTCACCCCTCAAAGTTAAGCATCAATCCCCCTCCCCCAGTGCATCTTGCAGGGACCCAGGGTGGAATCATGGGGCTCGGGTGGGAGAAATGGGGTGCTGGTTCTCTAGAAATGATGTTTTGCATGTTAGAAAATTTGTACAGGGGTAGCTGGTGGAGTTGTTCTAAAAATGTGAGGTTTCCAGCTATGGGCTCTCACAGGCAATTCTGGAAAAGAGGAAAGATCCCACCGTCATGATATGTTGTTCAAATATAGTGAGGCAGTGCTACCCCGGGGACATTTATGAGCAGAAAGAGGGGCAGGGGTTAAGGATGGGGCTGAGGTAGGGCTGCTATTTGAAGGAGACACCTGCTGGGGAGCAGGAAGGAGCCTTCCAGCCAGGGAAGAATGTTTGCTAAGACTCTGTCTTGAAAGGATAGGGCCTTTTCAGGAAAGAGCCTGGGAGTGCCTGGGCAGGGAAGAGAGATGATTTTAGCAAGTGGGTTGCAGCCAGTTATGAAGGATATGGGGGTCCACATAAGGAGCATGGGCTTCTGTTGACTTAATGGGACACTCCAAGAATCTTCAAGTAGGAGAGTAACACCATGGTATTTTTTGTGTACTGTCTCCTTATGATAAAGACTATTACAATGAACTATATATTTATAAAGTTTCTACTTCTAACATGTTTCTAAAGTCATAGGATATACATCAATATCCCAGAATGAAAATTCCCATAGGATTTTATTTATATAAAATTTATTTAATTTATATAAAACTATTATTTATTTATAACTAAATTAAAAGTAAATACATTCTTTGTGTAGCTATTTTAATATAGCAACATAGTATATATTTTCATTTCTACTGAATTATAAGCCCTGCTAAATAACTATAAAGTCTGAGCAAAACTGCCAAGTCTATAAAAAAATAAAATTCTATAGAAAACCATTTTTTATTTTATTTTTTTAAAGTTTATTTATTTATTCGGAGAGAGAAGACAGTGTGAGTGAGGGAGAAGCAGAGAGAGAGGGAGAGAGAGAATCCCAAGCAGGCTCTGCATTGTCCGCACAGAGCCCTATGTAAGGCTCGAACTCACAAACTCATGAACCATGAGATCATGACCTGAGCCGAAATCAAGAGGTGGACACTTAACCGACTGAGCCACCCAGGCGCCCCTAGAAAAACATTTTTAAAATTTCATTTTCAATTAAAAAAATAACTTTGTTTTGAAGAGCTTCACCTAGAAACTACTGACACAGAGCTGTGCTTATACGGCATACAGGATTTTCCCACCTTGCAGTGACACAGGTAAATGATTCAGTATTTTTTTGCTGTTAGAAAGAGTAACCGAGTTTCAGAATAAAAGTATTTTCCCTGGTTCTTCACAACTCACTTTGAATATTGTGTGGCTATTTCTAAAGCTACCTGTACTTCCTGTTCTTATTTTAAAAAAATTAAATCTATGGAAGAGTGGCAAATAATACAACATTTGCTTACTCTTCAATGAGATCCGCTAGCTTTAACATTTTAGTGCATTATATATATTCTATATATTGACATTTTGGAAAATCATGGGCACAGGTTTTGTAGCATGTCCCTTAATTTGGATTTGTCTAGCTGTTTTGTCATGATTAGGTCCAGCTTACGAGTTTTTGGCAGAAACAGTGTGTCCTCCTCAGTGCATCATACCAGGAGGCACATGATGTTGGTTGTCTCGTTAATGGTGAGGTTAACTTTGATCAGTTTGTTAAGGTTGTGTTTCTAGATCTTTCAACTGTAAAGGGACTCTTTTCACTTTGTAATTAAAAATACACAAACCAGGGGTGTCTGGGTGGCTCAGTAGGTTGAGTGACCAACTTCGGCTCAGGTCATGATCTCACGGTCTGTGAGTTCGAGTCCCGTGTTGGGCTCTGTGCTGATGGCTTGGAGCCTGGAGCCTGCTTCAGATCCCATGTCTCCTCTCTCTGCCCCTCACCCACTCATGCTCTGTCTCTCTGTCTCTCTCTCAAAAATAAATAAACGTTAAAAAATAATAAATAAGTACACAATAATAAAAAAATACACAAATCATTGGGGGGCCTGGCTGGCTAGGGTCATTAGAGCATGTGATTTTTTTTTTCTTTTTTTTTGAGCGTGCAACTCTTGATCTCAGGGTGGTGAGGTCCAGCCCAGGTGTAGAGATTACTTAAAAACAAAATATTAAAAAAATTTTTTTAAATACACAATCATTTATTAGTATAATAGTTAGAAAATGATGATTTTCTTACTCATCATTTCTTCTACATTTATTATTTGACAGGAAGAGCTTTCTTTCTCCTTACTGTTTCCTATCCCTTAATTAATTATTTATCTATTTGTATATCTGTGTGTGTTTATAAGTGTCAATATGGGCTAATAGAGTCTTTGGATGGATAACATCTTATAATCTTTTACAGTTATTATTTATTTTGATGCCCAAATTGTCTCTGGTTTGTCCAGTAGGTAACCTTTTCCCGCTGTTTTTTTTTTTTTAATGTCCCTATCAGCTTTTTAAAATTAATTGGGATATTTCCCATCTAAAAAATTTCAAAACTCCCTCATTTTCTGGTCCTGCAAGATGTTCCAGACTCACCTTCTACTTCTCTGCCCAAGTCCTGGAATCAACTATTTCTCTAAGGAGCCCTTGGTGCTTTTACTGGACAATGGTGTTTGGAAACCAATATTTGGGTGCTGAATGTGATATAGAATTTAGAAAAATAAAACAGAACTCAGCACATTATGCAGGGGCAGTTGCACAGGGAACCAGACAAAAGGCCTTCTCCTTTCATGTCTTTCCTGGGAGGGCACTTGGGCATTAGTGGCCTTACACTTAGCAACACGTGCTTCTCTGAGCTAGGCTGGCTGCCAGAAACCCAACTGCAGAAAGGATGGAGCCTTCTTTATGGCCACCTGCCCTCTTTTGCTGCCTCCTGGGTATTGAAGTCCCTCAGGTTCCTGCCTTTAGTGAACCCGAGAGCTTGTCCTGCTCTGAAACTTTCCAGTTCCCTAGATCCAAAAAGGTACCTCCCCCACCCCCTTCTCCCAAGTGCTCCAGGCTTTGGAAATAGGAACATGAAGATTTGCACTCAAATTGTGGTTCCTCTACCTGTGTAACTATGTATTAATGTTCCTGGGCCTCAGTTTTCTTATCTTTAAACTTTCTTATCTTTCTTATTCTTACTATCAAAAAACAAATTACCGTGAAAGTGCTTTGTGAACCATAACACCTCCATAAAAATGTAAGAGGTCATTATTACTATAAATTAAATCTTCTGATGTATTAATAGCTTAAGGAGTTAATGCTTCTGGGTTATCAAGGCAGCCTGATGAGCCGGGAATCTCTTTGAAGCCAGAGAAATCCAGTCTGCTATTAATTACTTGGGTGCCCTTGGGGAAAAATCACTTAAACTCTCTGGGCCTCAATTTCTTCATCTATAAAATGGGAACACAATACCTACCTGTAGTTTGTTACTGGGTGTCTGCTGAGCCTCAGGCTTTCTAGACTGACCAGGACTGGAGTGGGAAGGGGAGGGGAGGAGAGGCTTGAGGGTTGGGGTGACATCACTACTGTAAACTCTCCAGGTGACTCCAATGTTAAGTGAGTTAATAAACCCAACTCCTGTTGACCTTTCTCCTCTCTCCCTTTGGGACAAAGACCCAGACTAATGGTGGCACCTTAGGCCTGGGGGCAAGGTGATGAGGAGGGCACTTCTATATGGGCAAGCCTTTCAGAGACTGCCTCTTTCCTGAGTGTATTTAGGTCGAAGGTTTTTTTTGTTTTTTTTTTTTTAAGTTTATTTATTTTGAGAGAGAGAGAAGGAATGTCAGCAGGGGAGGAGCAGAGAGAGGGGGAGAAAGAGAATTTCAGGCAGGCTCTGGGCTGTCAGCACAGAGCCCTACCCAGGCTCGATCTCACTACTGTGAGAACCTGACCTGAGCCAGTATCAAGAGTTAGACGCTTAACCAACTGAGCCACCCAGGCTCCCTGAGTGACATCATGCTGATGCCTCTATCTATCATCACTCCCACCCCAGGTACATAGGATCTTATTTTTAAAACTCTCCTTAATGATAGGTATATACTGAAATGTTGAAGCTGCCTGTTCAAAACATCAACAACATACTTAAATGTGTAATAAGCACATTATGCATTTAACCTGGGGTTACACAGAGGCTTGTCATCTTGACCATATGTTGTGCTGTCGGGGAGAGGTTTCCAGGAAACCACGTGGGTGCCCTCCAGCCAGACCCTTCAATGTCGGGCTGGTCCCTGGCTCAGGTTTGAATAATTTTGGCTTGGGAATTACAATGAAGCTTTGTGTTTATATTATGGTTTTGCTAGCACGGCTTTCAAGCTGCTATAATTTAGTGCCTCTACTGCCAAAGATGGAGGGCGGTGTCCCCTTGCACTGTCAGAGGGGTGACGGAAGAGAAAGGGAAATACCCAGGAGTCCTGGCTGCTAAGGTCCAACCTTCCTCCCTCGAGCAGAGGTCTTTGCTTCCTTGAGATCTTTCCCTTACTGCGCAGATCTTGCAATAAATAGTGCAGGTGGTTCTCAAACTGTTTAGGTGGTAAACACCCAGAGGTTACGGGGAGGTTTCAGCTACTGAGCATTGACCTTCTATTGCCAGTTGCTTCATGTGCATTATTGTGTCTAATCGGACCTATACCCTGCAAGCTGGATATATCCCTACATATTTTCCAGTGATAAAAACCAATGCTCAGAGAGGTGACAAAGTTGTCCAAAGTCACACAGCTAGTAAGTGGCAAGACCAAGCTTGGAAACCAAGTCTGATTGGCAGACTGCAGGGGGGAGGAGCCAACATGGCAGAGAAATAAGGGGATCCGAAGTTTCCTAGTCTCACAAACAAAGCAGTGTCGAAGCTAAAGGACTTTGAACTCTGAGAGTCCGGGAGAAAAAGAGACAGTCGCGCTTCCAGGGACCCACCGGGACAACCTGACGAGCCACAGGACTACTTCAAGGAACAAATCAAAGCACACCTAGTGGAGGGTTCAAAACATCACCACGAGTAGGGAGAGAAAGTAACCAAACTCACAACAACAGAGAGCAAGTAACACTCTCCAAAAAATACCTCCTGAAGGGCCAGGCCCTGGACAGTGCATGACCCCTCTTTAATAAAGTAGTGCTCACAGGTGCAGGACACATAACAAGCTTTTAAAACACATATGGGACAGAAAACTAACCAAAATGATGAAATGGAAGAATTCACCTCAAAAGAAATTCCAGGAAGAAATGACAGCTAAAGAATTGCTCAAAACAGTTATAAACAATACAACTAGACAAGAATTTAGAATAATAGTCATAAGATTAATTGCTGGACTTGAAAAAAGCACAGAAGACAGCAGAGAATCTATTGCTGCAGAGATCAAAGAACTAAAAAATAGTCATGAGGAATTAAAAAATGTTGTAAATGAGGCGCAAAATAAACTAGAGGCAGTGACAGCCAGAATTGAAGAGGCAGAGGGGAGAATAGGTGAATTAGAAGATAAAATTATGGAAAAAGATGAAGCTGAGAAAAAGAGAGATAAAAAAATTCTGGATCACGAGGGGAGAATTAGAGAACTAAGTGACTCAATGAAATAGAACAATATCTGTATCATAGGAGTTCCAGAAGAAGAAGAAGAGAGAGAAAGGGGCTGAAGGTTGTGCTTGAACAAATCAGAGCTGAGAACTTCCTCAATTTGGAGAAGGAAACAGACATTGAAATCCAGGAGGCACAGAGAGAACTCCCTTCAGACGTAACTTGAATCGATCTTCTGCACGACGTATCATAGTGAAACTGGCAAAATACAAGGATAAAGAGAGAATTCTGAAAGCGGCCAGGGATAAACGGGCCTTAACCTACAAGGGTGATTGGCAGACTCCCCTTTCAATGTTCAGCTACGTGAGTCCACGAAGCCCAAATGATCCAGCTCCACCAGCTCCTCTGGTTTACAGAAATACGAGGGTTCATAAGCAAGGCTTGCCCCTCCACAAAATAATCAAGCCAACAAGCAGTACTTGCAGAAGTTCTGCTCTCCTTCCAGAATGATTTTGTCTTGCCTCTATGACCACCACCACGCAGACATGACAATAATTGTGTTAAGAGGCAGCAAGGAAAGGCATTTCTCTCACTCTGGCACCAGGGGACTGTTCACAACCTTATCTGGAAAGCTCATTGTATGGACACATCTAGAATACACCACAAGCCATCAAGACTTGTCTCCGGATTTCAAGCCCAAGGTGTCCACTCTACTTTTGTGCCCATCCTCTCCTAGTCCCTCTGGGTAGCAAACCAGAGTTGTAATGAATTTGTCTTAAAATCCAGTCTTGATTTTAAAAATTCAGGTCCATAGGGGCATCTGGGTGGCTCAGTAGGTTGAGTGTCTGACTCATGATCTTGGCTTGGGTCATGATCTCAGAGTTAGTGAGTTTGAGCCCCTCACCAGGTTTCTTGATGACAGCCCGGCGCCTGATTGGGCTTCTGTGTGTGTGTCTCTCTCAAAATAAATAAGTAAACTTAAAACAAAAATCAGGCCCATAGAGTTTTAGATTCACAGCATTTTAGAGCTGGAAAGGATCTTAAAGATTAATGATTTAAATCTCCTTTATGTTGGGATGAGCACTGGGTGTTGTATGGAAACCAATTTGACAATAAATTTCATATATTGAAAAAAATAAAAAATAAAAATAAATAAATAAATAAAAAAGAGCAAACAACAAAAATAAATAAATCTCCTTTATGTACAGTTGGGGAAACTGGGATCTCAAGCTGTGTAGACGCTGCTGAGGTTACACTGTGAAATTACTGTCCAGAACATGGCATTACTGGGGTGCCTGGGTGGCTCAGTCAGTTAAGCATCCGACTTCGGCTCAGGTCATGATCTCATGGTTTGTGGGTTCAAGCCCTGCGTCGCGCTCTATGCTGACAACTCGGAGGCTGGAGCCTGCTTTGGATTCTGTATCCCCCCCCCTCTCTGCCCCTCCCCTGCTTGTGCTCTCTCTCTCTCAAAAATAAATAAACATTAAAACAAACAAACAAACAAAACCCACAATTCTTTAAAAAAAAAAAAAAAGACCACGGCATTACTAAGAAAGGCTAAGTCAGGTCCTCCCTTTCCCCTTGTCATTGTGTCCCAGAGTTTTATTCCTGACACCTTGATTCCCATTCTGGAACCTACTTCTGGGAAGACTCCATCAAGGGATGAGGCAAGATGGGCAGGGCCTGTGGCATCTATGGGTGGGCACAGAGGAAGGGATGGGAAGTCACCCACCCTCAACCTCAGGCCACAGCTCAGGATCAAATGTAGCTTGGTGAGATGTTGGTTGCAGAGCATCTTTGCCCCAGAAACCAGGAGCGTTTAGATGCCACAACTCCATGTGGCAGGAGAGGGATGGGGCATTTGGCAAAGTCCCTCAAAGGGAGGCCAGTGTGAGCAAGCCCTGGTGACAGGGAATCCAAGGCCTGGGTCCTGGTTCCCACTCTCCTGGAGGACCAGCTCTGATCTTGACAGCTTTGGCCCCAGCCCCGCCCCTGGCGTATGGCAGGTGCTTAGTGCATTATTGCCTTTGAAACCCCCTGCAGAGCCACACATGGGATCCAGTGCATTTCTGAGGTTTCTCATCTTATTTGGGACAAAGAAGAGTATCTCATTCTTATCCCACAGGTTCAGCTCTGAATGACTTCGCCTGTTTTTCAAGAACCCCAATCTATCTTTAAAGGAAGAAGATTGGTTACTATTGATAAGATTCAAAGGAAAGTGCCACAGACTTTGAAGGCATTTCTACAGGAAGAGTTCCCAAAAGGCTCAGCCCAGGGCGGTGATTCTCAACCCTCTGCATGTTAGAACCGCCCGGTGAGATGTGAAAAATCCCCATGCCTCGGCCCTGCCTGCCCAACTCAATTGAATCTTGGCAGGTCAGGCCCGGCATCAGTGTATTAAAGCTTCCCAGTGATTCCGATGTGCCAGGTTGCGACGCCCAGTGCAGGAAGTGGAGTCCTCCAAGGTGCTTCCTTTGAAAAGAACAGCAGTGGTTTGGAGGGCTTAGCTCCCGTGTGATTGCTGCAAACTAACCTTAACCACTTGGTCATTCCAGTTTATCCCTGGCAGTGGGCACATCTCGGTTCGTTTCATTGATCTCATTTACTTCAGGTGCAGCCGGATGTCCCGGACGGCAGCTTATAGATGCCTCCAGCCTGTTACACACTTTGAAGTGGAAAAGGAAAAAATGGTCTGTAACAAACCGGAAGGATCTTGCTGTCATTTGTCACTCCACTGGTTGGTCCAAAACCGTTACTCTCTTTGCTTCTTCCTCTTTGCTGCTGGAGAAATCCCCGGTGTCTGCTGGTGATCTTGGGAAAGTTACTTGAAGTCTCTGGGCTCGGATTTCTTCATCTATAAAATGGGAATAATACTGGCCTCATAGCATCGAAGGAAGGAGTAAAAGGAAATTGTGTTGGTTAAACACCTGGCCCAGGTGAAGGTACTCACTGAATAGTAGCTAATGTTTATATTCACGGAGTTGCCCGGATCTTCATTCTAATACAAAACACCCAAAGAGTTTATTTATTTATCTATTTTTTAAATTTTTATTTATTATTTTTGAGAGAGAGAGGGAGGGAGGGAGGGAGGGAGGGAGAGGGAGACAGAGGATCCGAAGTAGGCTCTGCGGTGACAGCAGAGCGCCTGATGCGGGGCTCAAACTCACGAACCACAAAATCATGATCTGAGCCGAAGTCAGACGCTCAGCTGACTGAACCACCCAGGTGCCCCTCCAGAGAATTGATTTTTAAAGAGGATACTGTGTTGGTCAGGTCTATTTTAATGTGCCTAAGAAAGGTGAAGAATTCCCACTTCTTTACTCTTCACCGCTCAGATGTGAATGCTGAGTTCACAGTTAGCCACTTACAATGGTGGTTGGTTGTCCCTCTGGTGGATGTGAATCCAACATTATCATCACAGGGGTGGCCACAGTGCAGTGCTATAATGGAAACCCGAAGGTGAGAAAGTCCTTTAGTATACCATCTTTCACAATCGGAAGGGCATCTCAAATCTCTGACATGCTTTCAGGTTCTGACTGCTTTCAAAGTCGGGGACAACAGATCTGAGCAGAGATTCCCTCATCGGCAACGGTCCTAACCCCTTACGCTTATAAGATGCTTTCAGACTTCAAATATTTCCCGCATTCATTGCAGCAACCATGGGAAAAAGGCAGGGGAGCCTTACGCCCATTTTACAGATAGAGAAACTAAAGAACTAACGTTTCTCCACAGAACGGGGGCTGACATGTCTGGTATTTCCAAGAAAGTACTCTGATGCCAATAGCCCCATGAGGAGAGGTCGAGTCCACTCAGTAACGATTTGCTATTTCTACCCTGGGCTGGGCACTGTTTGAGTGTCGGGAAGGATAGTGAAGGGGACAGACTTAGTGCTGTCCTCACAGAGCTGAATCAGGAGAGTCACTCGGTCTCCAATTTGTTCCTCTGCTCAGGATGGTTCCTCTGTCCAACCTGACCTTAGCAAGGAGTCTCTAATGTAAATCTCTACCAGGCAGGTGCTCCAGAAAAGGCAGCTACTGTTGTTCACCAGCCAGACCCAGGCCTCCCCCACGCCCACGGCTCATGGCACGCCATCCCGTTTGGTCAGCGAGTGCCCTCCGAGGCTGGTGATCAGAGCCCCACACATGTCATCGTTCCCGTCTCAGACATTTGAGGTCTGTGGGCCAAGCCAGAGTCCGGCGGCCAGAGGCCCGTCCTCACTTGGTGATCCAAAGCTAACAGAGGAGCCTCCTTGGCGGTTATTCCCCTTCACCACAGTTTGGATTACAGATCTCTGGCCGCAGGCCTGGTGACTTCTGTGTCAGGTGCTGAGGTGGAAAAGCAGACTCCAGGGAGGCTGGGGAGCTATTTTCATCTGTCCTGACAGCTTAAAACACCAGCTTCTCTTGTGCCTTATTTAGATGAATAGTCTTGACCTAAAAGAAGTCAAAGCTGTGACTCAGTTGAGCTCCCAAGTTGCCCAAAATGCTCTGGGCTCCCGTCTGGGGCTATTCTGAACATCTTTAGATGGTTTAAGGTGGACGCCATGTTTGGGCAACTGAAAGAGGTTTTGGAAATCATTCCCCTGGATTCGGGGGCCAGAATGAAAACCACTGGTGTTTGGGATCCCAGCTTGCTGTTTTGGCCCACTCTGATTTTAAATAGCATGGGTGGGATGTGGACCTGTCCATTCAAAGACAAACGTGTTTCCATCCCTCTGAGCCACAGCGTATGGGACTTGTAGACATACCGAGGTGAGCCCGGAGACCAGATCCCATCTGAGGAGCCACACTGCTATGTTCACCAGGGCCACGCTGCCTTGCAGGAAGGGCCGTGGCAAGGTAAACACACTCATTTCAAACCTCTTCTCAACACCAGGCTGGCCTGAGGAATAGGCCAAGTTTGCCTCCCGTGTCCTCTGATGCCCTCTGGTCACTGCACGCCCCCTTGACCCGGCCCCCACTGTTGAGTCCTGTCTGTGTCTTCCTTTCCAGGACAGTAACCTGTCCTCCAAAATGGTCTGTTTGCCTTGCCGTAGCCCTATCATTCAACCACTACTTTTGGGGCGCCCGGGGGGCTCAGTCGGTTGAGCGTCTGACTCTCGATTTCGGCTCAGGTCGTGATCTCGCGGTTTGTGAGTTCGAGCGCCACATCAGGCTCTGTGCTGTCAGCACTGGTGTTTGGAATTCTGTCTCTTCCTCTCTCTCTGCCCTTCCCCCACTTACTCTCTATCTCTCTCTCGGAGTAAATAAAAACAAAACAAAAATGATTGCTTTTTCTTCATGTGGAACCTCGAGTGGCAAGAGAAAAATATGTTCTTCACGTTGTCCCAGTGTCCAGCCTGCCCCGTCCCAGGATCTAAGCAGGATGCACAGACAAGAAGAGGTGGCCTGCTGTGAGGGCAAATACGTGGGTTCTGGGGACTTGGTTCAAATCCCACCCATGCTACTTTACTTCTTAGCTAGGTGACCACGGTCTAAGGCTCTTCACCTCTCAGCCTTAGTTTCCCCTTCTGTGACAGCATCATGGGTCATAAATCTGAAGAAACATTTCTACCAATGGCTTCAGACAAACATCAGCAATAATCGCGGGCCTGGTACAAGTTTTGAAATCAGCCTTTGGTCTGACGTCAATGCCAATAGCACCCCACCATCCACCCCAACACTGACAGGCTTGAGTACGTTGCATTTAGTGGTATGACAGCGACGCTCGGGAGCACATGGGCAGTCGCTGCAGTGTAGGCTCGGCAATAGCCAGACTATTTGGCTTGTATCTGAGGGCTTCCGGTTCCTGGCTGAGTGGTCTTGGGCTGGTATCTTGGTTGCCTCATTTAGAAGTGAGGGTACTAACAGTGCCACAGGTATCTCACAGTATCTCACAGTGTTGTGATAAAGATGAAATGAGTTGATTCATGTGAAGTTCTTAGAACTTAGAACTAATGCCTCGCATCAAGAAGGCACTCGATAACTATTATAACTAGCAGTTTCCATGTGTGGAGAATGTTCAGAGGCATCATCTCATTTGCGTTTGATTCCTACAACATCCTGTGAGGGGCAGAGAATCCTATCCATTTACAAATAAGGAAACTCAGATTCACATGATGACACATCTCATCTGAGGACAGAGGCCAGTTTTCTGACTCCAACACCAGTGCTCTTTCTATTGTTTTCTGCCACATGGACAAAAGTACTCGGTTTTTTTTTTTTTTTTTTTTTAGTGTTGATTCATTTTTGAGAGAGAGAGAGAGAGAGCATGAGCTGGGGAGGGACAGAGAGAGAGGGAGACCCAGAATATGAAGCAGGTTCCAGGCTCTGAGCTGTCAGCAGAGAGCCCGATGCAGAGCTTGAGCTCATGAACCATGAGATCATGACCTGAGCTGAAGTAGGCCGATCAATTGACTGGGCCACCCAGGCGCCCCCAAAAGTATTCTTAAAACTAAACAACAAAAGCCCATTAGAGTCAAGTCATAGGTCAATGTTTTTAGAAATTCTTGTCAAGGGCTAGACAAAATCAAGCCAAGTTTTAGATGTGATTTTGAGCGATGGGTTCCCCACTCCAATGTCTGCAGCTTTGTGGAGTGGCCAAGTCACTCTGAAAATTGAAAAATTTGGTTAAAGGCAGAATCCAATATTCCAACCTGAAAAATAGCTCCAGAAATACAGAGCAGTAAATGTAACCTGAACCCTGTGCCCACGGAAACTTTGATAGCAAGGCACTGATTACTCATTCTGTTCCTCTATCCATCCGTCAGTCTGTCCATGCAGTCATTCTTTCATCCCACGTGTATTTATCAAGCTCTGACTCTTAGGGCCACCTCTTGAGTTACTTATGGCTCGCCCAGTGGTCACAGTTAGCTGTAGCCAGGAACAGTGTCCCTGGCACCCCTCTTCAAGGGGCAAACTTGGCTCAAAGCCGCAGCTTGGCCTCCCTGGTTTGCCCCTTCCCTCCCTCCTTCCCTTTTAATCTGGGCCAGTGTCCTCAGACGTGGCAAGGATGGTGATTTCCCAAAGCATGTCTATTATTTTGTTTCTATATTTGGCCCACCTGGATGTCATGCATTTAATTTCAAGGCACCATTAGACCCTGTTTTTTCTTGGCTTCTTAGAAACAAGGCACCCTAGAGCTGCCTCTTGGGTCCTCCCCTACCACATACAGCTGGTTACACCTACAACCTCTCATCAGAAGAGCCCAGAATGATGCCTCCCTGCTGCCATTGTCAGGCATCCATGCCTGAGTCACCTGGCTGTTGGGAACATGGATGTCCCAAGCTCTTCTCCACTGAGTGGGTGGGGAATTGGGGGAGGGGAGGCTGAGTGTCAGCAAAATGGCGAGCACTTAGCACTAGAAGGCAGGAGACCTAGGTGCTTGCTCCTTCTTGCCCTAGATCTCTTAGTAACTCGCTTGCTTTCAAACCCTAGGCAAGCACTTTCCCCTTTCTCCAGTTTCTTTATCTGTATCTCAAGGATAGGCACCCACCCATGGCTATAGTGGGACCACTAGAGGCAATATGACGTCACAGGCTAAAAGGTACCAGTCCTATCTAAAAATTAGTTATTATGGATGACTGGTTGCTATAGGGACAAAAGAGAGTCCTGCTGATTCAGATATCTGACCCCTGCCACTTGCTTAATGCTTTTAAGATAAACCGCCCTCTGTGATTCATGCCCAGACAGTTTTAGAAAAAGTTGAGAAACCAGAAGTCTGTCACACAAGTTCATACAACTCATATGGCAAGTACATAGAGATGATATCGCTGTTGGTGCCTATGGTTGTAAAAATGCCACATGGTTTCAAAATACTTAGTGTCTTAAAAGGCACTAGTATAATATTCATCAGTGTGGGTAGGTCTTTTATGCTTCTTTTTCTCATTGTGCACACATCTCTGTTTCTTCCTATACCTATTCCACTTCATTTATTTTATTTTAATTTGAGAGAGAGAGAAAGAGAGCACGAGTTGGGGGTGAGGGGCCGAGGGAGAGAGAGAGAATCCCAAGTAGGCTCGACGTTCAGCACGGAGTTGGACACGGGGCTTGAGCCTATGACTGTGAGATCATGACCTGAGCTGAAATTAAGAGTCTAACACTTAACAGACTGAGCTGCCCAGGTGCCCCCCAACTTCATTTATTTTTTAAAAATTACTTTGCCTTATTGAGGGGGACACCTGTTGGGATGAGAACTGGGTGTTGCATGTAAGCGATGAATCACGGGAATCTACCCCCAAAGCCAAGAGCACACTGTATACACTGTATGTTAGTCAACTTGACAATAAATTACATTAAAAAATTACTTTACCTTTTTATTCCCATTTCCCCTGGTATTTCTCCCCTAAACTGGTCATGACTAAAAAACAAGGTTAAAAACCACAATTCAAGGTTCATCGTCCTTACCTGTATTTATTGAAAGTTTAAATATCCTGTTCCAATTTTTGAATTGGATGGATCGAATATTTTATGAATGGTAAAGCCATCAAGCAGAAAAGCTTATTTTTTGCCAACATACTAGAATTTTTACAAGAGAATGTTTTGGAACTATTTGTGGGGGATTCTTTTTTAAATCCTCAATGAGAACAAAATCGTCCTTTAAGGGAAGATTTTTAGAAACAGCCGAAGATGGGTTTGGATTTGCCTCTGATGCTATAATGGGTTTATCCTTAGCACCCTCTAAACAGAGTTTCACTCCTTTTTCCCACCTCAGGCAAGTGCTCTACGCTCCATTCCCCAGTACCCTCCCATGTCCCATGTCACAACCAGCTCAGCTGTGAGGTCTGGGGAGGTAGCACCCTTAGACCTGGGGGAAGGGGGACTTGCCATGGGCCTCACACTTTATAGGGCCTGCTCTGGCCCTTCTCTAGCCCTGGCCTTCCCCGTGGGGTCAGGAGTTCATGGTGCCAAGTGGCTGTGCCCTCACTACTGGACCATCCTCAGGGTACCAGGGGCTCCCACATTCCCTACCCAAGAGCCTCTAAGCTGCATGACCTCCCTCTTAGATTACACTGCTGCTGTGCTTATCCTTGGCTGAGGAGATATCAAGGGCAGCTGTTTGTGAGTATGACGTTTGTGTGGGGAGTTGGGGTGCCGAGATGCATTCACCTAAGTCCCCTCGTGGTATGACACAGAGTTGGCAATGGAAAGAAAACTGGGCAGGGGGACCGACAGGTTGGGGGTTGGGGGCTTTCCTCTGCTATCGTATTTGGACTTGGAACTTTGAGGAATGTGAAAATTCTACATCTGAACCTGGGATTCCATCCTGTGGAATGAAGGTATGGTATAAAGGTGTATTTGCCAAGGTAGGAGGATAGAACATATTTATTTCATGCTGTTGTTAGCTTGATTTGTAATTTTATTTTATTTGTTTATTTTTAATGTTTATTTCTCTTGAGAGAGAGAGAGAGAGAGAGAGAGAGAGAGACAGGGTAGGGACAGAGAGAGAGAGAGAGGGAGAGAGAGAATCCCAAGCAGGCTCTGCACTGTCAGCACAGAGCCAGACACAGGGCTCAATCACATGACCTGAGCCAAGATCAAGAGTCGGAGGCTTGCCAACTGAGCCACCCAGGTGCCCCTTGATTTGTAATTTTAAAATACTGATGTATATGGTCTGTGACCTCTGAACACTTAGCCTGTGTATGTTAAGGAGACCCAAGCTGGCAGGCCTGTTGCTCTGGGCTGGTGTCGGCCTCTCAGCATGGCTCCATTGGAAGGCCCCAACTTCACCCAAGATCCTGATTTAGAGCTCCCCCGTGGTGTCATGCCATGTGGCCCAGGGGCCAGCTCAACCCAGCTCCTCCGCCCAGCCTTGGGTCCTGAGAGGCCTGGGAAGGAAATTTCAACGATTGGGAATCAAATCTGGTGAATCGGGCTGGGACTTAAGCTAGATTATTGCTTTTGTTTGCTTCAAGATGTGACAGGCCATTAAAGGGGAGGGCAGCCCCTTTCTTCTGTGGCCGATGGGCTGACTCTTCAGGCAGGTCCACCATAGATCTGGGGCACAGGCAGCATGATGGTTGGAGGGAGCTGAAGGTTATTGGGGCTCTGCCAAAACCTGAAATTGAGAGATCAGGTAGGCCAGGCCAGGAGAGAGGGAAGTCCAGATCCTTGTCCTTGTCCAGGTCCCAGTCCTTGTCCAGGACAAGACCGTGAGGCTGAAAAGCCCACTACGGTCGATTACAGGGGCATCGGCGGAGCACTGACCAATAAAGACAGTATAGCCTGCTATAGCCTGAATGTCTGTGTCCCCCTGAAATTTATATGTTGAAATCCCAACCCCCAAGCCTATGGTATTAAGAAGTAGGCCTTTGGGATTGTGATTAGGTCACGGTGGGTGGAGCCTTCATGAATGGGATCAGCGCCTTATAAAAGAGACCCAGGGAGTTTGCTTGTCCTTCTGCCATAGGAAGACACAGTGAGAAGGCACTGGTTATGAACCAGGAGGAGGGGCTTCACCAGAATATGCTGGCATGTTGATCTTGAGCTTCCAGCCTTCTGAACTGTGAGAAATAAATTCCTGCTGTTTATAAGGCATGAAGCCTATAGCATTTTGAGACAGCCACCCAGATGGACTAAGACGGTTCCCCTCCGGAAGTGTGTTTCTCAACATGCCTCATGGAGAGCACGATGAGGTTGGGGAAGGGGACCTCAGCCTGGGGCAGGGGCTGAGAGCCTCGGTGCTGCACTGGTAACATCAAGAGCTCACTCAGTGCCCTCCAAGGCTGGGCTCGGCTACTGCAGGACTTCCTTTTGCCTGGTGCTCCGCTCTCCTCTGGGCTCTCTGTAGGTTCTGAGATGGGCTGTCCACTGGCAACATGAGTGACGTGGGGACTGGAGCATATGAAGTGAGGCACTGAAACAGAGGACAACTTCAACTGGCAGGGGCCCTGCTCGCCTTCCAGTTTCTCCAGGAACTACCCTGACTGGCCTCTCCTGGCCGGTGCTCTCAAGGCTGAGGAGTCTGAAGCTTACATTTCTCCATTCATTCCGTCTAGAGTTCTCTCTATAGGGCCGGCATTGTTTTCCCCAAGAACAGTGAATAAAGCCTTACGCTCTAGTGGGGAAGACAGGCAAGAAAAAACCAGACACATATAACACGTTTCAGGTAGGAATACACACTAGAAAGGACCTACAGTGGAGCATGAGGATAGAAGGTGACTGAGAAGAGGGGCTGGTCTTTTTGAGACAGGGTAGGTAGGGAGGGGACCGCGGGAAGTGTCTTGAGGAGGCACCATGTGAGCAGAGGCCCCTGGGAAGTGAGGGAGCCGTGTGGGTACTGGGGTAAGGAGTGTCACTGGGCCAAGACCCCGTGGGCCCACCAGGTGTAACGAGTGAGGGAAAAGTGGTAGAATGAGGGTGGGGAGGCAGCCAGAGCCCGGATCAGGTGAAGCCCTGTTGTTGTGGTCCCTTGGTATTTTATTTTTGGTGATGGGACACTGTTGGAGGGTTTGAAGCAGGGCAGTGATATGATAGGACATACATAGGAATCAGTCAGGGGGACTGTGGTGTGGAAAATGGACGGAGGGAGGCCGGGTTGCAAGCCTGGAGGCTTCCTGTAAAACTCCAGGTGTTTGCATGCAGAATTCGGGGAGTTCATGCCCTTAGATGGGGCTTCGCTTTATTTTTATTAACCTCTAACTAAACGTTAGCATTGCCCGCGATGATAAATGTAGGCAACGATCACAGTACGGACAGTGTCTGTGACTTTGTCACCGCTAGAAATCACAGATGGTTTTACATCATGTTACATACAGTTTCTGCAGGTGTCTAGAAATACTGCTTATCCTCGTCACTACTTTGTAATTATAATAATTATTAGACTTGCCACTAGGTCTTTTCACTTAACCAGTGAAGCACATACATTAATATACCACAAGTCTGTTATTTAAAATATTTTGGTAGCTATATTTCAGTATGATTGGTTTTCTTTGTAATCCCCAGCATTTTATGTACTGAAAAAACACTATTCTGATACAGGGATCCTTCAGTTCCTGGCAAGAAAATGAAGAAAATGCCAGCACTAGTGGAAATAGGGTATGTGGTAACAAATAGGTTCTGGATGCATCCTGTGGGTGAAGCTGGCAGAGCCAGCTGGTGGATTAAGCATGGGGAGGGGAGGAAGAGGAGTTGGGGCCCCCGGATCTTTGGCCTGAGCAGGTGGATGAAGACTGATGGGTTACAGAGAAGAGGCGTGTTGATTATTGGATGACAAAGCAGAGGTACAGGGGACAGTCACATGCATGAATCTAGAGCTCAGGAGAGCCACTGGGGACGGAGATTCGAATGTGGGAGGCATCAGTCTACCGACGGTATTGCCGGTCATGCATAGGACTGGATGCGGGAAAGGTTACCGTCCCCACCTTCTAGATAAGAAACCGAGGCTAAGAACAGCAAAACGCGGTACCCGCTGTGGGCAGAGTGCGTTCTTAGCTCTTTCCTCTATGAAGCAGCCCCTGCTTGCTCCCGCTGAAAATAAGCGAGCGTGGTGGCTCCACCCCGTCACGTGAGGATGGCTGCAGAGAGGGACTGTTTGACAGAAGCAGGCCCTGTGTGGAGTCTGGCACCAGCAAGTTGAAATACGTGAGGTTTCCTCCCATCTTGCCAAGGGGGTCACCTTTCTCCTGATTCAGACCTCTGCATGCCCATGGGGCCCGCGGTCATTTCACGTGCAAGAGGCCATTCCAGCCGCAGCGTATTTCGGGCAGAGATTACTCTAGAAAGGTGGTAATTTAACGGCACAGCCAGAGACGCTGTCATATATGATCGCTCGTATTGATGTGAAACCTCAAACACTGTTTACCAGAAGCACAGGGTGGTTAGTAATTTTGTTTCAGACACGAAAGCGTGGAGCAGTTGTGACCAACGTGACTGACTGGGCCTCAGTTTCCTTACCTGTTAACCAAACAGGTTCAACAAGGTGTGGTGAATATCCCCAAGGCTTTAAAACACGGGTTTGCTTTTCTCTGAGCTTGCTTCCCCTTGTGTGAACGAATGAATGTCCAGTTATTCCAGGGAAAGCCGTCATCCAAGAAGAGGCAGGGACTGCTCTACACGAGGGTATCAGGGCTTCTGTTCCCAGTGGCTGTTCTGATCCGGGGAAAATCTACATTTCGGGGTCTCCATCCCTTTTGAGGTCCTGAATAAGAAGGGAAACTTTCAGAAGTGAGTGGAGAGATGAATTTCATGATTATAGAATGCTCTGAACATAGATGCCCAGAAGAATCCTTTCCTTGAATCAACATGAAAGTAGTCCTTCAGTGTTCTGTGTCACACAGACCATGGTATGTGCGTAGAGAGGAAGAATGGTGGTGGAAAGAATGTGGATTTTGGAGGCAGGAGACCCCACCCCAGGCTCAGCGCTGGGGCAAGTTTCCATTACAGCTGCCACTGGGTGCCTACTATGTACCAGGCGCCTTAGAGGCATGGTTTCTTCCCACGAGGATGATTGATCACCCCCATTTTATGCACAAGGAAACATTACATACAGTTGTGCAATTCCCCAGCTGTGGGGGGTCAGGGTGCAAACATGGGTTACCTAGACGACTCCAAGTTTTCCTCACACTGCACAGAGACCGTGGGGCAACAAGTGCCCGGGAAACACCTAGGACATCATCGTTGTCCAAGGAACACCAGTCTCCTCTCATTTCTGGGCTAATATGGAAAGTACAGGTTCCCAAGTTCAGAGAAGATTCTTTCCCTCCCCTTCCTTCAACCATTTAACTATCACCAGCATCAGAACCCTTGAGAAATACCAGCCTTTCACGTAGGAAGCGACTTTGCGGCCAGGCAGATTTGTGGGTCCAGCTTCTGCACCCTTTGCATCAGCAGGGCTGGGCTGTGCCTTTGATGCACTGGTCTGTGGGGGAGTATTTCTGCTGATCGTAGTATCAGTCCGCATCTGGGGAGCACCTGTTAGGGGCCAAGCTCTGCATCCGGCATTTCAGTGCGTTTTCTCACTTCATCCTCAGAACATACCCGTGAGGTAGACATAGTTGATATCTATTTCACAGATGAGGAAACGGAGTCTTAGAGGGGACCACTTTCTTAAGGCTGCACAACTCAGCAGTAGTAGTCAGGATTAGAAGTCAGGACTGCCTTCCCCCTAAATTCTTCATGCCCCTTAGAAAATAGACATTTCTGGGGTGCCTGGGTGGCTCAGTCGGTTAAGCATCTGACTCTTGGTTTCAGCTCAGGTCATGATCTCACAGTTTCTTGAGTTCGAGCCCCGCATCAGGCTCTGTGCTGGCAGTGCGAAGCCTGCTTAGGATGCTCTCTCTCCCTCTCTCCCTGCACCTCTCCCCACTACTTGTGCTGTCTCTGTCTCTCTCGAAACAAACTTAAAAAAAAAAAAGAAAATAGACATTTCTTTGGGCAAACTGGGGTTTGCCCATCTCCTCCCAGCTGTCTTCTTTAGCCTCCCCACAAACTAGTAAAACAAAAACAAGCCCAAAATAGATTATTTCTAAAATGAAGATTCCTAGGCATTTGGGAGGGCCAGGGCTTTAAGTAAACAGCCATTGTCAGAGGGAAAGCTTTATGTGTGTCGTGGCAAAATTCCACACAGACAGTCACACCCCCTGACTTAGTAATTGTACCCCTGGGATTCTGCTAAGGTTATATTTAACATAAACAAAAACCTCTATGAGTATATTTATCATAAAGTTATTTCAATATCTAAAATTGAGAAGCAATATAAATGTCCAAAATAGAGGACTGGATGAATGCATCAACACAACGGAACATCGTGCAGCCATTTAAAAGGATGATTCTTTAGACTATATAGAAATGGAGAAACATTTATGGACATACCATGTATGATTAGGTGAGAAAAGTAGAGTATAGAATACATGTGCAATATGATTGCAGTTCAGCACTATGTATGTGTGTGGGCAAACCTGGAAAAGGATTAATGGAAATTAAAATAGTGGTGTTAAAGCTTTAGCACAGTGAAGGAAACCATCAACAACATAAAAAGGCAATCTACTGAATGGGAAAAGGTATTTGCATATAACATATCTGATAAGGGTTTACTATCCAAAATCTATAAAGAACTTTTACAACTCAACACCAACAAAACAAAATAAAACAAAACAAAACCCAAATAATCTGATTAAAAAATGGACAGAGGACCTGAATAGACATTTTCCCAAAGAAGACATCCAGATGACCAACAGACACATGAAAAGATGTTCAGCCTCACTAATCATCAGCGATATGCAAATCAACACCACAATGACATATCACCTCACACCTGTCAGAATGGCTAGTATCAAAAAGACAAAAAGGAACGAGTGTTGACAAGGATGTGGAATAAAAGGAATCCTCATGCACTGTTGCTGGGAATGCAAACTGGCGCAGCTCTTGGGGAAAACAGTATGGCGTTTCCTCAAAAACTTAAAAATAGAAATACCATATGATCCAGTTAATTCCACTATTGGGTTATTTACCCCTCCACCCCAAAAAATGAAAACACTAATTAAAAAAGATGTGTGCATCTCTATGTTTATTGCAACCCTATTTATAATAGCCAAGATATGGAAGCAGCCCAAATGTCCATTACTTGATAAATGGATAAAGATGATATGACACAGATAAAGAGATAGGTAGGTAGGTAGATAGATACACACAATGAAATATTTCTCAGCCACAAAAAAAAAAAAAAAAAAAAAGAATGATCTTGCCACTTGGGACAATATGGATGGACCTGGAGGGTATAATGCAAAGTGAAATAAGTGAGAGAAAGACAAATACCATTATGACTTAACTTAGATGTGGAATCTAAGAAAAAGAAAAAAAGCAGAACAGACCTACAAATACAAAGAACAAACTGGTTGCCCAAGGGGAAGGGGTGAGGGCCTAGGCAAAATGGGTGAAGGGGAGAGGGCAGGGCGAGGGTGATACAGGTGTCCAGTTTGGGAATGAATAAGTCAGGGGAATGAAGGTGCAACAGAGGGAATCCCGGCAATGGTATGGTAATAGGGTTGTATCCCCATACACCACACACCCCAGTGTGTGCCTCCGTCTTAGTGCCTCCGTCTCCTTCTCTCTCTGCCCCTACCCCACTTATGCTCTCTCTCTCAAAAATAAATATTAAAAAAAAAAACTTTTAAAAGGCAGTTTCTGCTCATGTTAAAAAAAGTTCAGACAGGGAAAGTATGAAGTTGGAAGTATTTCTACTTTCCAATGGCAATTCCTATCACATTCTCTGTTGCTCTTCTCACAGATGCATTTTTCAACTTAAAAAGATCTTTAATCCTTAAAACCATTTGGATTCTTTCAATAAGATTTTACTTTGGTTAATACTACTTTTTCGTTTAAAAAATTTCAGACCTAGAAAAACTTTAGACTATAATGTCATGGTCATAGGTATACCTACTGCCCAGCATAAAAAACAAAACACTTAAAATACACTTTTATTTTAAGGCCTCCTGTGTGCACCCTCTAATCCCATCCCTCCCTCCCTGTCGGTGGTCATGACTCACCTGAATTCGCTGTTCATCACATTTTCTACTTTTACTATGAATACCTAAGTCGCAAAAATATTTGCTCTTGTTTTGCATGTTTTAAACATTTCCATAAATTATATGCTATTACATATCTCCTCCTGCAACCTGCTGGTTTCACTCAATATTATTTTTGTGAGATTTATTCATATTGATACAAATATTTCGTTCATTTTTCCTGCTATTTACTCTTCCTTTGTATGAATGTAGCAGTCCCTGTACCAACCAGGAATCTCGCCTGCCTGGATCCAGCACTTAGGCCTGGCCCCGCTCCAGCATCCCACATAATTGCTGGAGGGCTTTCTCTGGCTGCTGGAACCTGCTGTACTGCCCGAGGGGCAGACCAGAGGGCCAGGATTTAACAGCTCCCAGAGCAGCCCTCAGTCCCTGCTTGAGGGGAGCTGGTAGATACATTCTCCAGCTCCCTTGATCCTCAGACAGAATAACTCTGAGGCACACGCCCTGCACTGTCTCCTAGAGGTCCCTGGAGGTTAAGCTCCACTTAATTGCCCACAGTAGTCACTGGCTTGATAATCATCTCAAGCCGGCTTCTCCAGAAGCAGATGTTGAGCCAGAGCTTGGGCACAAGGCATTTGTTAGGAATTACTGCCTGCAAAACGCAGGCAGAGAAACCAGGATTGGGCATCGGGAGAAGAAGAACTGCTATGCAGGACTGACAAAGCTTCAGTCAACCCACAGGGAACTCAGGGATGAGTAGTGGCCTTCAGAGTGTCCCACAGTGATGCAAAACGTCTGCCTCTCTAAGTCTCCAGATGTGAGCTGCCCTGGGGAGGGCCTGATCTCAGGTGAGGCTTCTCTCAGAAGGAGAGATTCTCTGAGTTGAATAAACAGAGGTGGGGTCCAGGGAAGCCATGGCAGCTAGAGCTCACAGGGCAGAGTAGCAGAGAGGAGAGAGCTGCACAGAGAGAGAATACTGAAGATCTGCAAAGGAGGCCCCTTGAGTACACATTTGGATACTCGTCAGCCCATGCATGTGAAGAATCTTGCTGAGACAAGGAAAAGAGCCACCTAAAAGGATTTGAGGGAACAGTACTCAGAGCTCACACTGGGCCAAAAGTAATTCCTTTTCCCAACAGCCAGAGTGGAAACATCACAATCCAGGAGGCACTGACTAGAGTACTAAAGAGGGTCTTGTCTTGGGGGAAAAAATAACTGTAAATGAAATGCAGCTCTGATCTAGTCTCACAAAATTTTAAAATAAGACCTGAAATGATCAAACTATTGCCAAGTAACTTAACTGCATTCAAGAACAAAGCTCAAGAATATTTATATAAATACAAAAGTATTCACATCCATCAAAGTAAAATTCACGATGTTTGGCATCCAAACAAAATGTACCAGGCATGCGTAAAGTCAGGAAAGTATAATCCAGAATGAAGACAAATATCAGTGAGTTAAAAGTGACCCAGAAAGAATACAGATGCTATAATTCATGTACAACAATGTATTTTTCAAGTTATTAGGACTGTATTCAATATCTTGAGAAACTAGAAGAAAGAATGGCCATAATAAGTGGAGACATGGAAGATATAAAATAGGCCCAAAGTGAACTTTGAGAGATGAGAACTATGATGTCCAAGATGAAAAATGCACTAGGTAGGATAAATAGATTGTACATTATAGAAAAAAAGAAGAGTGAACTTGAAGACATAGCAATAGAAACTATCCCAAATGAAACTTAGAAAAAAGACTGAAGAAAAGTTACAGCTTCAGTAAAATGAAGAATAACTTTAAGTGGCCTAACATACGTGTAATTTAGAAATTAGAGTCCCAGAAATGGGGGTCCAGGGGTCAAAAAGAATATTTGAGGGAATAATGGCCAAAAATATTCTAAATTTGACAAAAACTACAGACCCACAGATCCAAGAAGCTCAACAAACCCTAAGCACAAAAACATGAAGAAAAAAACTTCGAGGCACATCATAATCAAATTGCTTAAAACGAGTAATAAAGAGAGAATAAAAAGCAGTGGAGGAAAAAAGACATATTACAGAGAAGCAAAGATGACAGATTATTTTGGTCAGAAACGAAGCAAGTTGGAAGATAGTAGAATGACATCTTTATAGTACTAAAAAGAGGGGTGCCTGGGTGGCTCCGTCAGTTGAGCATCTGACTCCTGATTTCAGCTCAGGTCATGATGTCACAGTTTGTGGGATCGAGCCCTGCACTGGGCTCTGCACTGACAGCACAGAGCCTGCTTGGGATTCCCTCTCTCCCTCTCTCTGCCCCTCCCCTGCTTGTGCTTGCTCACACTCTAGCCCAAAATAAATAAACTTTACCAAAAAATTAAATAAAGTGCTAAAAAGAAAAAAAAATCTGTCAAACTAGAATTCTGTACTCAATGAAAATATCTTTAAAAAATAAAGATGATCAAGAGAATGAGAAGGCAAGCCACAGACAGGGAGAAAATATTTGCAAAAGACATACCTGATAAAGGATTGTTATCCAAAACATACACAAAACTCTTAAAACTCAACAATAAGATAGTAATAAGAAAAAAAAAAGATGTAATTAAACAAACAAACAAACAAACAAACAACTAGGGGCACCTGGGTAGCTAGGTCGATTGAACATCTGACTTCAGCTCAGGTCATGATCTCATGGTTCGTGAGATCAAGCCCCTTACTGGGCTCTGTGCTGGCAGCTCAGAGCCTGGAGCCTGCTTCAGATTCTGTGTCTCCCTCTCTCTCTGGCCCTCCCCTGCTCACACTCTGTCTGTCTGTCTCTCACTCAAAAATAAATAAACATTAAAAAAAATTTTTTTTAAACGCACAAACGACCCAAATAAAGAGTGGGCCAAACTGTAACAGACATGTTACTAAAGAAGATATGCAGATGATGTATAAGCATATGAAAGGGTAATCCACACTCTATGTCATCAGGGAAATGCCAATTAAAACAATGAGGTATCACTACATACCTATTAGAACGGCCGAATCTGGTACACTGTCAACTATGACAGCTGCTGGTGAGGACTCAGAGTAAGAGAAACTCTCACTCACCACTAGTGAGAGTGCAAAATCACATGAGCATTTTGGAAGACATTTTGAGGTTTCTTATTAAACTAAATATATTCTTGGGGCGCCTGGGTATCCGTCGGTTAAGCGTCCGGCTTCAACTGAGGTCATGGTCTTGTGGTTTGTGGGTTCAAGTCCTGTGTTCAGCTCTGTGCTGACAGGCAGCTCAGAGCCTGGAGGCTGCTTCAGATTCTGTGTCTCCTTCTCTCTATGCCACTTCCCTGCTCACGCGCTGTCTCTCTCTCTCCCTCTCCCTCTCTTTCTTTCAAAAATAAATAAACATTAAAAAAAAAACCCTAAATATATTCTTACCGTATGATCCAGAAATTGCACTCCTTAGTTTTTAGCAGCTTTATTCATAATTACCAGAACTTGTAAGCAACCAAGATGTCCTCCAATAGATGAATGGCTAAATAAACTGTGGTACATCCACACGATGGAATATTATTCTATGCTAAAAAGAAATGACCTATCAAGGCATGAAAAGACATGCATACTACTAAGTTAAAGAAGTCAATCTGAAAAGGCTATATACTGTATGATTTCAACTGTATGACATTCTGGAAAAGGCAAAACTGTGGAGACAGTAAAAAGATCAGTAGTTGCCAGGAGTTGGAGTGCGAGGAATGAACAGGTAGAGCAGGGAGGATTGTTTGGGCAGTAAAAACACTCTGTATGATACTACAATAGTGAATACATGTTACTACACATTTGCCTTAAACCCACAGAATGTATGATACAAAGAATGAACCCTGAGATAAACTGGGCTTTGGATGACTGTGGTGTGTCAATGTAGGTTCATCAATTGCAACAAATGTACCATTCTGGTGGAGGATGTTTATAAGGGGAGAGGCTATGCATGTATGGGGGTAGGTGATACATGAGAAATCTGTATACTTCCTTCTCAATTTTGCTGTGAACTAAAACTGCTCTAAAAAAATAAAATCTTTAAAAAAAGTTTTGTAAGAAGGAAAAAGAAAGATAGGTAAAATACTTTTTCAGAAACACAAAAGCTGGAAAAATTCATCAGTAGCAGACATATTCTACAAGAAATGTTATTGAAAGTCTAATAAGCAGAAGGAAAATGATACCAAAGGGAAACCTAGATCCACATAAAAGAATAAAGAGCATCAGAAATGACAATTGTATCATTAATTTAAAGGATTTTTTCTTCCTAGCCTAATCTCCTCATAAGATAATTGACTATTTATGGGGCGGCTGGGTGGCTCAGTTGTTTGGGCGTCTGACTTTGGGTCAGGTCACGATGTCATGGTTTGTGAGTTCAAGCCCCACATCGGCCTCCATGAACTGATAGTGTGGAGGCTGCTTGGGATTCTCTCTCTCCCTCTCTCTCTGCCTCTCCCCAGCTCGTGCTTGTGTGCTCTCTCTCTCAAAATAAATAAATAAACACTTAAAAAATAAGATAATTGACTATTTAAAGCAAAGATAATAATGCCATTATTTAGAAGTAAATGTATGAGAACAATAACCCAAAGGCCAGAAGGATATACAGTTATAAGGTTTTTATATTATACATAGGTATATCATTATAACATTCTTACATCATACATGAAGTGGTATAATGTCAATTGAATTTAAATTGTGATGTTAAAAATGCATACTATAAACCCTAAAGCAGTCACTAAAGTAGCACAACAAAGAGCTATAGCCAATAAATCGAGAAAAATGGAATCATGAAAAATATCTAATTAGCTGAAAAAAGGCAGAACAAGAGAGAAAATTGAAGCCAATCATAAAAATGATCACAGTAAATGTAAACGAGCTAAATATCCAAATTAAAACAAAGATAAGAAAGTAGACTCAACTATATGCTATCGATAAGAAACTCACTTTAAATATAAAAACACAAATAGGTTAAAAGTAAAAGGATAGAAAAAATAGTACCATGCTAACACTAGTCAAAGGAAAACTGGAGTGGTTATACAAATATCAGACAATGTAGATTTCAGAGAAAGAATATTACCAGGAATAAAGAGAGTAATGAAATAATGACAAAGAAGTCAATTCAATTCAATAATCTTAACCACTTGTATACCTTATAATAGAGCTTCATGAAATACATGAAGGAAAAACTGATAGAACTACAAGGAGTTATAAACAAAACCACAATTACTGTTTGAGATTTTTTTTTTTCTTAAGTAGGCTTCATGCCCAGTGTGGAGCCCAACACAGGGCTGGAACTCACAACCCTGAGACCAAGACCTGAGCTGAGATCAAGAGTCAGATGCCTAACCAGCTGAGCCATCCAGGTGCCCCAACTGTCTGAGATTTTAAAACCTCTCTCCCAATAATTGTTAGAATAAGTAGATTGGTAGAAGATGAACTCAGTAACTCTGGGGCCCAAAGGAAAGGAAGTGTTTGGTAAACATGAAGCTCTCCTATTGCTAACCATAGTTAGGTCAGAAGATTCCAGTTTCTATAGTTTCAGGCATTCTTTTTATTTTTATATAAATAATCTATAAGTTTTTGCCACAGGAATACTGTTGCTCTTTAATTACAAGAACCAGTTGGGAGCAGAATCCTTCGAATTTTATAAAGTCAGACCAAGAGAACAGTCTATGACTGTCTATGAGACAGTCTGCCTGTCTATGAGTCAGACCAAGAGAACAGTCTATGACTGACCCAGATTATCATTGTCCCTTGGGGAACACTCTGGCAATAATAGACATCCTGTGACATGACACCATAGCTTGTCAACTCAAACCTTCTCAAATCAGTCCCCCAAAACACTGGGTCACCAAGAATTCAGGCCAAGTGGGAGCTACACCTGGATCAGACTGTACTGAAGGGAGAAGTAACCTGTTGGACAAGATGTACCTTCTCCAGAAAGAGAAACAAAGATGAGTGGGAGTGGGACTTCACTTCTTTCCCTCTATTTTTTCCATTCCTCTCCAGTTTCAGTCTTTCCTACTCCCGACCCCAAAGCATCATTTGGTTAAGAGCCAATTGGCCACTTAATTGGCAGATGTGCGGACCTCTCTTAGAAAAGTGACCAGATAAACCCCACTTAATATGGAATGTGGAGTCCTGAAGAAAGCATCAGTTTCGGGGGCTAGAAGCACCTAGGTTTGACACTATTACCCAGCTCTAACACGTAGATGTTGCCTAACCGTGATTAAGTCTTGGTTTTCCCATCTGTAACATGGGGAAAATACCAATTAAAATACCAAATTTTTCTGAAATTTAGCTTTAAATACTATCACGAGCTCCCATCCTGCCTTCTGGTTAAATGCAGACACAGTAACAGTCAGACGATAGTCAATTCCAGGAAAATTCAGACACTTGAGGGTTTTCTTGGTCATTTTAGTTTTAAGCTCAGTGAAGTCTGTATTTGTTCCTCTCTTTTCTTTTCCCTAGGGTGACTTTCCTCCTTCATCCTGGGGGCTTACGTGTCATCACAATAGTGGAGGAAGACACCTGCCCATGTTTACTCCCTGAACTGTGATTCATCTTGACTAGGCTTTGGCGCAGAATGTGCTGGCTTCTGGGACATCACGTACCTCATCTGTTATCTGGTCATCAAGGCCATTCTACTCTGTACTCTCTGTGTCCTTTTCAGGGCCTCTGGCCTTCTTAGGCTGTCTTTGAACCATTATATATATATATATAATCATCTCCTATCTATCATGGGTCGAATTCCACCTCAGGTATACATAATACACACAAATATATATTTATATACACAAATGTATATATACATAATATGTAATATTACCATCATTTTTATATACACATAATAAATATATACATAATACTTAAAATTTTATAGATATTATATATTACATTATAAATTATATTTTATTATAAAATATATATTATATATATTTTTACAATATACACATATTATATAATTTTATTATATATTGTAAAATACATTAATGTATAATATAATATATAATAAAATAATATATATAATAATATGTAATATATAAAAATTATATGTATATTATATATACATATATATATATAATATTTTTAACTGCCTTTGACAACAGAGTCTAAGGCAAACACTTTATGGAAGGACATAATCCCACGGCACAGCAAAAGTGAAGGAAAAATGGAAGTGAGGTGAGACAGTGTACTGATTTCTTCAGGCCTCTGTAACAGAGTCCCACAAACCGGGAAGGCGGAGTTAAAAGCAAGAGCCTGCATGTGATGGTCTCTGGGCCCCAAATCCTCTTTCTTCAAAAAGCCTGGACTCTTATTTTCCCTTAATTTCTCTGTCAGAAACTGCAGGGAATCATCAGGTACCCCTCCTGCTCTTAGAGACAGTCTCTGAAAAATTTAACTACCTTTGAGTGAATGGAAATATTAACCCCAAGAATTGAGTTGTTGGGTTTTTTTTAAATGTTTATTTATTTTGAGGGCGTGAGCAGGAGAGGGGCAGAGAGAGAGAGGGAGAGAGAGAATCCCAAACAGGCTCCTCACTGTCCGCACAGAGCCTGACGCCGGACTCGATTCCACAAATCGTGAGATCATGACCTGAGCAGCAATCCGGCGTTGGATGCTTAACCGACTGAGCCACCCAGGTGCCCCCTCCTCAAAGTATTGAGCTGTTCAATCAGATTTCTAATATCTTTCACAATCTTCAGCAGATTCTTATTGAGCACCTACTATTTGGCAGCCACTGGGCAAGGCAGCAGGAATATACCAGACAAAGGCAGCCCCCCACCCCCCTTCCCTCCCTACCTCCCCCCCCCAAAGCGTGTGCCCCAGCAGGAGGGAGGGAGACAATAATCAAGCTGTTAAGTGCAGTTTTTATAGGGCTCTGAGCAGGGAAGGACAAGGGGTTACAGAATCCAGTTTTGCCTCTGTTGTTTTCTTTATTTTCTTTTTAATTTTAAACTGTTCGACAAGAAAACTTGGAAAATACAGAAACATGCAGGGGCAGTGCTGGATGCTCTTTTATTATCTAGCAGAAAAGAGCTACACTGAGGGAAGGGAATTTTATTAATTGGAGGGGAGATAGGTAATCGATACTTTGTGGCTAGCCTAGGCCTGAATGGCTTAGGACACCCTAAATTCAGGGACAGCCAGTCCAGCATAGAAGAGGCACACTGTCTTGTGCATTCTGATCTCTTGGAGAGCTTGTGAAATATGATAGATTCTTGAGGTCTACTCCCAGATATTCTGTTTCCAAATATGGGATAGGGGAATTGATGCATAGTTCATAGAGCTCTTGAAATGCTTCTGTTGAATGAATGAATGAATGAATGAATTTTTTAAAATAAGATTTTTATTTCTCTTTGAGAGAGAAAGTTCAAGTGTGGGAGGGGCAGAGAGAGAGGGGGGGACAGAGGATCCCAAGCAGGCTCTGCACTGACAGCAGTGAGCCCGATGCAGGGCTTGAACTCATGAACCCTGAGATCATACCTGAGCCAAAGTCGGAGGCTCAACTGATTGAGCCACCCAGGTGCCCCAATGAATGAATTCTAATGCGGGTAATCCAAGGATCCCATTTTGATCTAGAGAGAGGTGCAGTAGGAAGTTTTGCCCAACCCAAGGATGTTACTAGGAGCACCCTGTATAAGGGAAAGCAGGAGAAAATCTATGTCCCTTCTGTATCCCATGGCCCCCTCCTCTCAGGACTCAAAGCTCAGGCTGGAAGTGTTTATACTCTAGTTCGGCTCTGTTCGGGGTTAAGTAGGCATTGGGAGTTGGTCTGGGAACTTAACCATGACTTACAACAGTATTTCTTTGGGGAAGCATAAGTGAGGTTCAAAGACCAATGCAAGACATAAACTTTTAGAATAAATTCGTCTGGTGAGTTGGGAATTACAGAGCGAAAAAGGAAAAGACAACATATAAAATGTTGTAAAAAGTAACTTGAATGTAAATGACTATGTATCGTATGACTCCATTTATGTGAAATGTCCAGAAAGGACAAATCCAAAGGTACAGAAACCAGATCAATGGTTGCCTCAGACTGGGGGGTGGTGCGAATGGAACTCTACAGCACATGGGCATCAGGGGTCCCTTTGGGGCGATGGAAATGTTCTAAAACTGGATCGGGGCGAGGGTTGCACAACTCTGTTACTGTGCAAAAATAAATCACTGCGTTGTACACTTAAAATGGGTGAATTTCATGGTACACAAAGTATACCTCATCAAAACTATTTTTTCCAAGTGACTCGAAAAGACCTCCAAGATTACCCAGTAGCACGCCCTTACATACGTGAAGCACTCGATAGCATAAAACACTTCATTTGCATTATCTCCACATACGCATCACAATATCCCTGCAAGGAGGTAGATTTTTGTTTTGTAGTGAAGAAACTGAGGCTCAGTGCTCTTATTGACTTAAGTGGAAGGTTTCAAGTCCTGCTTTTGCATGATGCCTTTACCCACTAAATTCTAGGTCTGTAAACCCCTTTCTCCAGGTACTATACTCAGGAATAGAAGCAGGACTCATTTTTCTCATCTGTTCTTCTGTCTAGCCTTTGAGCCAACCTTCTCTCTGATTACTTCACCTAGTCGGTTCTGCGTGCTTGGGGGGGCCTCATGGCTTAAGCCTCCTGAAGTAGCTGCTTTAGGCCTAGATCCTTTTACTGGGGAGAGGAGGTTAACCTTTAATTGGAAACATGCTGGGACTAAGTTGGGAGGAATGGGTTGAGGCCAGGCTAAGGAGATTTTTGACATAGGGGCACCTGGGTGGCTCAGTTGGTTAAGTGTCTGACTCTTGACTGTGGCTCAGGTCATGATCTCACGGGTTCATAAGTTCGCGCTCTGTGTTGAGCTCTGCACTGACAGTGCGGAGCCTGCTTGGGATTCTCTCTCTGCCCCAACCCTGCATGCACATGTGCTAACTTTTTCTCTCTCTCTGAAAATAAATAAACTTAAAAAAAAAAAACCCACATGATATCTAGGTGGAGAGGGCATCCAGTCCTTGTCAGCTCCACTCTGGGGACCTCCACTGGGTCCAGGGATATACTTATTGGCCCTCTGGGGCCAGAACAGCCGATGCTTCTCCACTTGGTTTCCCATCCGGGCTGGCATTGGCACACACCATTAAATGTCACCCTTGGATCAGGCAGTCAGGGTTCCTGCCCTATACACTCAGCTCTACGGGACCACGTGCTTAGGCCTTCCTATCCCTGGGCTCTTCCCCCACGGAGCAAGATGGAGCCAACGGGGTCGGGGACAAGATGCACCTTCCAGATCAGGCTGTGGTGCCTGGGGCCCTGGAATTCTCTGGTGAAATGAGCCCCAGACCCTTTGATGAACTTTTCCCCAGATCCGTCCTCCCCAAGGCGGGTAGTGTGTCTGACGTGCACAGCAAGGGGCCCAGGAGGTAGCCAAGGGCGCTCTGGTGGGAGCACGAGGACGAAGTCAGCCTATGTGCATGCAGGGCCCTCTGCAGTGAGGAACAGAACAGCATGTGCACAGAGCAGCAACATGAGCTGTGGCCAGGGAGCCTCCCTTTAAATGCATGCTTTAGCCTCTGCAAATATAAGTAGTGAGCTTACCCCAGGAAGAACAGATGGAATTAGTCAAAGAACGTACAAAAGTCATGCAACCAACACATTTACCACAACTTGTGTTTTGGTGTAGAGAGAAAAGCATCCCCATTGCTTTACTACATGTGGACATAAAGCTCAATTTATTTTTCATTGTAAAAACCAAATATTGATTATTCCAATAGCTGAAATCCATTTGTTTGGCAAATGGCGATACGAGATTCCCACATCATTGTCAAGAAAAAGGGAGAACGCAGGCAGGATTTAGCGGAGGGCAGCACTGAATACATGCTAATATGATTGTTCTTTTTTTAATTTTCCTCCAGCTGGTCTCTAAGATAACGTTCAAAGCTTTACCTTTTCCTTCACTTGTCTTAGGCTGTCTGGTGGGATATAGTTAATAAAAAACAGACACTGAGATGGTTTTGAATGTCAAGTTAAGACAAGTTAATAATTGCTCTCCCACAATATGAGAGCAGAGTATAGTCCAGGATCAAAAGCAACTGTTTTTATACTTTTTGGAGCTGCCAGAATTCCCTTCGGGCTGTGTACCAGGTAAGTGTGGGGACAAGCTTGGAATCCGGATGATATCATCAACACAGCTTACGCCAGACCCCAGCTGGGGGCGTCTATCCAGTTTGATGAGGGTGTGATTTCATCTGCCTTGTCTGAAAAACCATGTTGGCGAACCATGCAATCTGCTCAAATATCACAACACGCTACCTGCAGTTGGTCTCCAGGGGTCAGTAAATCGTAGGGGCGGGGCTCACGCCAAAACTCACAGTTGGGAGCCTGACACTGTGTAGCTCTTTGTTGTTTCCACGGGGCTGCCACAGACATGATTTCACACCTTCCTCCTGTGGAGACAGAGTAGTGCTTGTCCACACAGAGAACCCAGGGAAATAACCCGCAGCATTCTCCCCCTCCTATTTGGAGGGCACTGGGAGAAAATGACATTGGCTTTGTGGGTTGAGCAGAGCACCGGGAGCTCAGTACGTGGCCCACCAGTGGCCCCTGAGATTGGGCGGTGCCACGTGCTGCAAGGCCCCTAACCAGTGTGGAAGCCACGATGCCTTGAGGGAACCCGCCCACCTCAGGCCCCTGGGTGCAGCCCCTCCCATCAAGGTCCAGCATGGATTTGGTTTTGGCTCTCCTCTCCCTGCCCTGGAGGAACAGTTGTTACTAACATGGGTGGGCATCGGGGAGACCCGCATTTGGACCCACCACAGATGTCTGAAAGGAAGCTCTGGTCTACAGATCTGGTTGGAGGGAATGGCCCCGGCCTGAGGGCTTGGGGCCAGATGCTCAATAATCTCATCGTGGGTGTTCAGGCTGGTGCGCTCAGAAGAGGCACAGAGGCAGGCAGCTGACCAAATCAACCCAAATTATTGTGACCACCATTTATGGAGTGTCTCCAGGCACTGAGTCCTCTGTATACATTATTTTGTTTAATCCTCACAATACCTTGCATGGGTTTTATTCTTCCCACTTCACAGATAAGGAGACTGAGGCTTAGTGGGGGGATGAAATTTCCCACAGGCATGTTTTGGGAACCAAGGGCTTTCTATCAGAAGGTCTGCTTATAGAAAGTCACAAGGGCAACCCTTGGGTCAGAGAGTGCTCCCAGGCCATTGTCTTGGGAGCCTTATTTCACATCTGAGATTCTCATACTTGCAAACACTATTGTGTAAGATTCCACCAAGCTTAGGAACCAAGGCCTAGGTGCTTTCTCAAAGGACAACACACTCCTCTACAGCTCTGTTTCAGGCTGCCCAGTTTTCCCAGTAGGTGAGGAAAGACACTGTGGATGCCTCCTTCCCAGTCTGGTGGTTTTTAACCCTCTTGCGGGACAGAGAGAACACATCCCCAAGGGGGCCGGGGTGGGCGCAGGAGGAGTGCAGGACTGGGGATCCAATGCTCAGGACTGATGCTGGGTCCTGGGCTGGGTCAGGTGGAGAGAGCCCATGTAGCATGACCCATGCCACATGCTGAGGGTGAGTGCGGGACACCGCTGAGGAGGCGGGCCAGGGTTCCCCGAGTGTTCGACTGGAGGTGAGGCAGGTGGGCAGGAGCCAGGGAATCAGCAGGCCCCGGGTGCCAAAGAAGGGAGCAGCAGGAGCTTGTTTGGGCAGAAGCAATAGGGGGTCGTGAAGCTGGCTGTTCTGGGTGTTGGTCACATAGATTCATCAAGGTAAAGAGACTCAGGCCATCTCACTGTTCGCTCCTATGAGGCATTTTGTACCAGTGACACTAAAAACCCATAGGATTCAAAGCAAACTTTTGCACAAGCTGGTCTCCACTTCCCTTTCTAGCCTCATCGCCACCATTTCTCTTTTTGGTATACCCTATCCCCCAACCAAAAAGTCTGCATTTCCCTTCCATCCCGACACCTGCTTGAGCCATTTGTTTTCCCCAACGGGCCTGTTCACTGGCTCTCTGCCTGTAGAATTCTGCCCCCTTGCCCTGAACAGGAACTCACTAAGAGGTACAACCAGGAAGGATATGGAAAAAGTTATTGCAGAAATGTCAATTAAGATAGCAGTGAGGCATCATGGCATAGCTATGACATCAGATTAAAAAAACAAAAAGCCAAAAAAAAAAAAAATCACCCAATGTTGACATTGTTTTGAAGAAACAGGTTGCTGGTGACATCGTAAATGGGTCCAAGTTTTGGGGGAGGGTGTTGGAAACAACAGAGCAATATATTTCAAGAGATACAGAAATGTTCATGCCCTTCGACCCCTATCCATCCTACTTTGCAGACCTAACCTAAATAAGATTATACTAAAGAAGAAAAAAAGCTACATGCGTAAAGATACCCTTTACATCATAAATTGTAACTATGAAAAAACTGGAAATAGCCCAACCATCCTACAGTGGGGGACCGTAAAGGCAATTACATTCACCAACAGAGGGAAATTATGATGGAGAGTATTTAGCAAAAGGAAATGCTTATAACTTGATGCTTAGGAGAGCACAAAACTGTACTGTGAACATACTATAAAAATCACATAGATGCTTGAATAAGATTGTGTAAGGGAGCACAGAGAACAGAAAATCACTATTCATTGGAGCATTATTTTTATTAGAATGTTGTTGATGTGATAAAAATCTAGAGAAAATGCTACCCTTCCTTCAAACTCCCCGGTTTACCTTGTTCCTACCTGATTGGGGGTCCCTGAGTGTGTATTCGGTTTAGCTCCCTCTGGACCTCTTGCCCCTCTTCAGGGGCAAGAACTATGTTTCACTTTTCTTTGTTTCACCTGAGCTCCTCTATTTGCCTGGCACATAGTAAATGTTCAATAAGTATTTTTTAAAGTGAATTCAGCTAATGCAAAGGATGACGTTATGCTTAGAAGTAAAACTCAACAGAGGCATGTTCTCTACTCTCTTGTCTCTTGGCAAAAGGCACTCAGAGAAATAGATCTTTTTTAAAGGCTTCGGGAGAAGGAAAATCCACATTAAAAACGTTAAGCATTTTACCTCTGGGGTGACGCAGATGCTGCAACACAGGCAACGCTTGGAAATCTACTGAGGCTCTTGGGAAGTATTTACATTTGCCTCTTAAGGCAACACAATGTTTAAAAATGAGAGCCGTGCTGAGGTTTCCCCTTTGGGCCCCACTAGATCCCAACCAGAAGGAAAACTATTCACCGCTTCTGCTGGGACCCCCAAAGCTGCTGTGCCTGAGTCGGGGCCTGTCTTGAATGAGCTTAAATGTCAGGGCTGAGGAGGAGACAGGAAGCGTGACAAAATGGCAGGAGCTTAGCTCGCCCCAAGAGAATAATAGGAATTTACTGAGTGCCTGGCAAGCTATGTGCATCACTTTCGGCTCCCATTTTACAGACTAAGAACTTGAAGTTCAAAGATATCATATTACTCACCCAAGGTCAAATGGCTGGCGAGGGGTGGGTCAGGACCCCACAGCTGCCACAGGCCTTGCAACTCTCTCTAAACGCCCCATTTTGGCTTTTGGTCCAGGCTGGTGATGTCTCGGGGTCTTCCTTTTTGTTTTGTTTCTCTTTCTCCTTTTTCTCATTTTTAAAACGCCAGTTAATGCTTTTGCAGGATCCCGGTAGGGAGGAAGCGAGCAGATTCTTGCCCAGTTATCTCCCTTTCTCGTAGCCTGCAATTCTCGTATCCAGATCATTCTCACCTGGCTTACATTTTCTCTCTTGTTTTCAGCCTGGCTCCCCCAGCCCTTGATTCCACTCCATACTCTCTGAATCCCTGTGGTCATTGGTCATTTCTCCCCAAGAAAATTGCACATTCGCTTTTATCAGTGACTTTTCCTGATGCCTGAGTGTGTAAATCATTTCCAGAACATGTTTTCTTTAACTGAACGCAATCTCACATATGGTGGATTGGGTTTGGAGATGAAAACGGCAGTTGTTTGAGAAAGAGTTTCTTCCAAAATTAAATGAATTTTTTTTCTTTTGGAAGTAAAGCTTTTTCACAAATTGCACTTTTTAACATTTAAGATTCTCCTCCTCTCGCTGTTTCCCCTTTCCTTTTTTCTCTTCCATGCATTTTGTCTTAGTGCAAAACTGATACTTAATGTAACAATCACATCTAATGAATACCCAGCTACACTCCTGCTAACCCCCTTCACCTGCTGTCCCGCGGGGCTCCCCCCACTTTGCTCATTTATATTCATTTTAGCTTTATTTTGTGCCCTTCAAATTGTCTTCCTAAAATACAGAATTCCACATCAACTAAAAATTAGTGTAGCAAATAGATGGTGCTTAGTAAGTTCCAAACACTAAAATCCCACCCATTCTCATCGTCTGGGGCTCACACAGTTAAATATTAAGTGGTAGCAGATGTTCCTGCTGGGGACTCCATTTCCAGGCCTGCATTTCATCATTCTCTTTAAAAGTCCATTCCCCGCCCCCCTTTTATTCTTCCATTAAAAAAAAAACCACACATTTATCTAAGTTTAAATAGAATTAAACCTTCTGCGTTTGGATAGTTTCGCGATAGTTGCTTTTCCTTTTAACCAGTTAAGGGAGATGGTGGAAATTGAGACGATGCTTTCTAGGTTTGCCGTGCGTTATGTAGATTTCAAAAGAGTAAATGAATATTTTAGTACATGTGTGTGGTGAATGAAATCCAGCCATCGATTCTTTGCAGCTCCTCCCACCAAGAGGCAGAGTTTATTTTCCTACTCTTTCAAGTGGGGCTGTCTTTGTGACTTGCCTTGACCGATATCAGATGGCTAAGCGGGCATCCCGTGAGTTCAGGGCCTAGAACCCAAAAGGACTTGCAGCTTCTGCCCTTATCACTCAGAATGCCCTGACTGCCATAAAAAGAAGCCTGTCTGGGGCACCTGGGCGGCTCAGTCAGTTAAGTGTCTGACTTCGGCTCAAGTCATGATCTCATAGTTTGTGAGTTCGAGCCTAGCTGCGGGCTCTGCTGACAGCTCAGAGCCTGGAGCCTGCTTCGGATTCTGTGTCTCCTTCTCTCTCTCCCCCTCCCCTACTCATGCTCTCTCCCTCTCTCTCTCTCTCTCACTCAAAAATAAACATTAAAAAAATTTTTAATGTAAAAAGAAATACACCCATATTTTAATAATACATTAAATAATACCTAATATATCTAAAATATTATTTCAATATTTAGTCAGTATGAAAATGATTAAAGTTTGTTTTTCTCATAACAACTATTCAAACTCTGATGTGTATTTTACAGTTATAGCATGTTTATAGTGGTTGCATTTCAAGAGCTCAGTAGCCACCTATGGCTACTAGCTAATTTATTAGCACAGATCTACATTTAAAATCTGACCTGAGGGGTGCCTGGGTGGCTCCATCAGTTATATGCCTGATTCTTGGTTTTGGCTCAGGCCATGATCTCATGGGTTTCTGGGTTCGAGCCCCGCCATCAGCCCAGAGCCTGCTTGGGATTCTCTCTCCCTATCTCTCTCTGCTCCTCCCTTGCTCGCACGCACTCTCTTTCAAAATTAATAAATAAAAAAAATCTGACCTGAAAACACTCACCGAGTAATCTTCAGTATGTGAATCTTCATATTAACGAATGGACACTATGAAGATGTTTGCATCTTTCCACGAGGCTAGAGGAAGTCTTTGCACAGGGGGCTTCGGGGCCGCTGGGATGGTGCAGACAAGGCAGCACCAAATGGTTTGGGAGGCCTGGCAGGGGCCGGGGTTGTGCTGCAGCCCTGTACTCCCTTTATATAATCTTAGGAAGGTCGCTTGACCCCCTAACCTTTTGGGGCCTCAGTTTCCCTCTCCATAAAATTGGGGATGGACTAGGAGTGTTTCATGGGCCTTCGTAGCACTGATGATCCTGAGTTTTCCATTTCCCATGGCCAGTCTGCCTTGGGATAAGGACCATGCTGGTCCTCCACGGAAGGGATGGGATGTTATTTGTCTTCCCATCATAGAGCACCATTAGAAACGGACTCCTGCATGTCCCATGGAGCTGACACATAAACGCCTGTTCTTTCAGAAGGACCATGATTCTGCCCGAGCCAGGCTGGCACCACAGGCGTCCACGGTCAGAAGGAACCACAAACCAACTCCCCTGGGTGGCATGGTCCAGGCGGCACTTTATTTAGAGGAATCCACACAGAGATGCTACAGTTTGGTCTGGGCATATGATTATATGGTTTTGATGCAAACTGGCTTACGGGAAGTCAAAAGTAGTGGCTGCAAATCCCAGCACACACCACAGTTACTGTGCCCTGCCTCAGTTTCCCTTTTTCTCATACTGGCAATAGAGCCGTTATTTATCATGGAAGTATGGTGATTCTGTCCTGGTCCCCAAATCTCTTTTCAAAGAGATACATGTCTTTACATAAATGCTGCATAAATCCAAGTTCTGAAGTAACTTTGAGCTGAAACCAGATTTGAAGTCAGGAGAGATCTCAGGGTTTATCCGGTTTTCTTCTTTGAAAGCTGGTGGTTCTACGGAGGGTAGGTGGCCATGACTAGCCGAGGGATCAGAGGAAAAGGAAGAAAGATGGTAACCTTTGTTCTTTTTTTGTTTAAAAGAATTTTTTAAATATTTATTTTTGAAGGAGAGAGAGAGAGAGAGAGAGAGAGACAGAGCGTGAGAGGGGGAGGGGCAGAGAGAGGGGAAGAGACACAGAATCCGAAGCAGGCTCCAGGCTCTGAGCTGTCAGCACAGAGCCGGACATGGGGTTTGAACTCACAAGCCGTGAGATCATGCCCTGAGCCCATGTTCTTCTTCTTCTTCTTCTTCTTTTTTTTTTAATGTTCATTTATTTATTTTGAGGGGGCGGGGAGGGAGAGAGAGAGGGACAGAGAGAGGATCTCAGGCAGGCTCTGCACTGTCAGCACAGAGGGGCTCAAACCCACGAACAGTGAGACCATGACCTGAGCCGAAATCAAGAGTCATAGTCTTAACCGTCAGAGACACCCAAGTGCCCCAAGAGATGGTAACTTTCACCCTGTTCATCAAGCCCTTACAGAGACGTGGGGGGGGTGTGAGTGTGCCCCTGAAAGGGAGGATCCAAGCTGTTAGCACCTTCCAAGGTCCCTTTCGAGATGGGCACCAAGGGGACAAGCTCTCAGTCACTCTTCTCTAATCATGGGTGGGAAGGAAAAGGAAGACTCTCCAGCCAATGTAACTTCCTATCGACAGTCAAGAGGGCCACTTGTCAGTGCATTCCGATTCTTGGCAAATTGTCATTAGGCATAAATCTGAAGTTCATGCAGTGCCACATCCACCCCCACCGCGCCCCATCCCGCCTGATCTCTTTAAAGAGATGGGTCACCACCCAAACATTGCAGGCTCATTCAGAAATTACTCTCCCTCCGAGAGCTCATGTATCCTGCAAAGCCTCTGGTTGGATCCTCTCAGGGTTGTGACATTTATTTTCAGAAAGGATTTAAGTTGCAAAAGTGATTTAGAATTCAATTTAATTTACAAAGTTATACATACAGGGGCGCCTGAGTGGCTCAGTTGGTTAAGCATCTGACTCTTGGTTTCAGCTCAGGTCATGAGCTCACAGTTTCGTGGGTTCGAGGCCCACGTTGGGCTCCGTGCTGACAGTGAGGAGCCTGCCTGGGATTCTCTCCCTCTCTCTCTGCCCCTCTTGAACAGGCACTGTCTGTCTCTCTCAAAATAAATAAACTTTAAAAAAGTCTAAAAAGTAATAAAAAGTTATACATAGAGATAAATACATACACAGATACAAATATACACATGCAAAAAAATCTGGTAAAAACTAAGATATTATAAAAGAGTATTCAACCAAAAGTTTCTGGTATATTACTTCAAAGCTATTCTATGCATAAAAAATATTTTTTCTGGAGCACCTGGCTGGCTCAGTCAGTAGAGCATGCGACTCCCGATCTATCTTGGGGTTGTAAGTCTAAGCCCCACTTTGGGTGTAGAGATTACTTAAAAATGAAACCTTAAAAAATATTTTTTTCAGACATTAAAAAAGATATACTGTTTAATTTTAAAGCCACTTTAACTCAAGACAAAGTAGAAGGGCAGAAACCTGTGGATTTAAAAAGCAGGAGAGAGAGAGAGAGAGAGAGAGAGAGAGACAGAAAGCCTGAGCTATAATTGTTTTAAATGATGTGTTGATGTGTTGAGTTTAAAAATATTTTGATGTGTTCCAATGCATGGAAAACAAGATGCTATGAATCATTGACTGTCCTGAATAAACTGTCCAATATGATTATATATTTTTGTGTTCACTTGGTAAGGTCACCTCAACGAGTTTACATAATAATATACAGAACACGGAAAGCCACCAAATAAACCGGAGTGAGCAGGGAGGGAGGGAGGCGGCAGAATCACCCCTTAGAGAAGAGGTGTTGAGAAGGAAAAGAGAGGGAAGGCTGGAGAGGTAGGTAACCAAACTCCAGGCTGGCGCTTTCCTGGAGGGTTTTCTGCAATGATGGAAATGATCGTGTTCTGCACTGACTTCAGTGGCCACCAGTGCTGTGGAGCACTTGAAACGTGAGGGGCTGAATTTTTCAGTTCATTTAGTTTTAATTCATTTCATTCTAAAATTTTTTTAAACATTTATTCATTTTTGAGACAGGGAGAGACAGAGCATGAACGGGGGAGGGTCAGAGAGAGAGGAAGACACAGAATCTGAAACAGGCTCCAGGCTCTGAGCTGTCAGCACAGAGCCCGATGCGGGGCTCGAACTCACGGACCGCGAGATCGTGACCTGAGCCAAAGTCGGACGCCCAACCGACTGAGCCACCCAGGCGCCCCTAATTCATTTCATTCTAAATGGCCACATGGGTTGGCGATTTGGGCAATGGACAAATAGAAGAAGCAAAGGAAGGAGAGGGAGAAAGATTAAGACATATGTGGAAAAGATGGGAACAGTTGTCTTAAGTGACAGTGAGTGACCCTGTACCACTGGAAGGAAGGGAGTTTCCTACCACCTCTGGCATTTATTCCGAGGTCTCTGTGGCAGCAGCAAGGGAATGCCCTCTCCAGGGCTAAATTCCAGAACAACAAATGTCCCAGCTGTGCTGACCGTGGGAAGCCGATCGGCCTTAACTGCCCAATCTGTTAGGAGAGCAGGAATCGACCTTCCCAAGGACTCCGCTACCCTAACGTGTAAAATAAAATAGTTTATTACTCCAAGGAAAACCCACACCTTGGATACTACCACTAGGTGTCACCATTAACCAAACATTTGGTGAAAGTTTTTTTTTTGAATCTATAGCTGCTTTGGCTATTTTCTCACTTTTCCACACCAAAAGCAAAGTGGTTTGTGCTCTGGGAGCCCACTAAACAGGGATACTCCTTCTAATTTGGCTTATTTCTCTTTCCAGTTAAAACTCTGCTAAATGCCACAAACATGATGCGTAGGCACACACACACGCTCACTCACTCATTTGCTCATTCATTCATTCATTCAACATTTACTATGTGCCAGGCAGGGGCCTCGTGTACAGTTGTGTACATTGCGCACTGCACAACTGGGGGGGAGACTATTAGTATAGACCTCAATGTGAATGGTTGCTCCCTGAAGTTGTTCAGGCCAGTGACTCTGCAAGACTCTCTTCTGTATCATGGGGACAAAAACATGGCCTTTGCTTTTTCCTTCCTTTCTGTTTTCTCTCTTAGGATAGATTGCTAGTCTAAAACCTTCTTTGTAACTAGAAATACCTCCGTCCTATATAAAGTTTGAGGGTTATACATATCACATGTAATTTACCTTTATCCTTGTAAGAATTAAACTTTCACTCCCTTTCAGAAAAAGTAATACTCTGTACTGAGCATATTTTATGAATAAAGTGATGTACTAAGCCAACTGGAAAAATAAAGTCGTGACCTTTGCCCTCGAGGAATTCAAGAGGCCTGAGCATACCTAAGATACATAAGTTTTGCATATCTCAACCTGAGCGTTGACTAGAAAAGGAGTAACAGCAATTGAACATGAACCTGGAGACCAGGACCTCTAGATTCTAGCCCGAGTAGGCTTTCTTGAGGAATGTATTAGTTAGGTTTTTCTGTGTCACAAACCATCTCAAAACTTAATGGCTTAAAACAACAGACATTTAGTTTTTCTCAGGCTTCTGTGAGTCATCTGGACAGTTCTTCTGATCTAGTTGATGTGATGGATCTCTGAGGTCGGTAGGTGGCTCCTCTGGGGTTGGCTGGCCTCACTCACATACCCGAAGATTGATAAGTTCCTTTCTTGGGGACTCTGCTGTGATGGCTTGTCTCTACTCTATATGTTCTCTCATCCTCAAGCCCAGGCTTCACGTGGTGATCGCACCATGGCAGTCTCAGGGGACCAGAGAGCAGTAGGAGATGGCAAGGTCAATATGCAAGCCCTTCAAAATTTCTGCTAGAGTCAGGGGTGCCTGGGTGGCTCAGTAAGTTAATTGTCTGACTTCGGCTCAGGTCATGATCTCACAGTTGTGCGTTAGAGCCCCGCATAGGGCTCTGTGCTGACAGCTCGGAGCCTGGAGCCTGCTTCGGATTCTGTGTGTCCCTCTCTCTCTGCCCCCACCCCCCGCAACTCGCGCTCTGTCTCTGTCTCTCAAAAATAAATAAATGTTAAAAAAAATAAAATTTCTGCTAATGTCATATTTGCTCTTATCGCTGGCCAAAGCAAGTTACATGGCCATGCCTGGAGTCAGTGTGAAAGGTATTACCCAAGGATGTACATACAGGGAGGTGTGAACGATTTGAGGGCCACTGCTGCAACAATCTATGGAAGAAAAGTAATTTAATTCCTCCTTATCTCAGCTATTATATGATAATGATATATTTATATCATTATATATTAATTATATATGTGTATATATATATATATATATATATATATATATATATATTACCTTCTTTACTTATTGCCTAGACAGGCAAAACCAAAAAGAATAAACGCACAGAAGAAACCACCATTCAAAGAAAAGCAACAATACAAACGTGATTAATTTTACTTCAGTTTGTTCATTTACTTTTTCCATGTTTCCTCTACCACATGACCAATCTCTCCCACTTATTGAAAATTCCTATCAAAAGTAAAGGTACTTAAAAATGTTTCTATTTATTTTTGAGAGAGAGAGAGAGAGAGAGAGCAAGCAGGAAGGGGCAGAGAGACGGGGTGAGGGGTACAGAGCATCTGAAGCGGGCTCCGTGCTGAGAGCGCAGAGGCTGACGTGGGGCTCAAACTCGAGAACCGTGAGATCGTGACCCGAACCAAAGTCAGACCTGAACCAGCCAGGTGCTCCAAAGGTAGTATTTCAAAAGCCCTTTCCAGGTATCTTATAATCTTGATCTGTAAAGTGGCACAGTTCAAGGGCCTTTGTAGCATACAGCATAAGTAGAAGTATCGTTCAGAGGGGCGCCTGGGTGGCTCAGTCGGTTAAGCGTCCGACTTCAGCTCAGGTCACGATCTCACGGTCCGTGAGTTCGAGCCCGGCGTCGGGCTCTGAGCTGATGGCTCAGAGCCTGGAGCCTGCTTCCGATTCTGTGTCTCCCTCTCTCTCTGCCCCTCCCCCGTTCATGCTCTGTCTCTCTCTGTCTCAAAAATAAATAAATAAATAAAACGTTAAAAAAAAATTAAAAAAAAAAAAAGAAGTATCGTTCAGAAGGAGAGACCCAGGGATGTCTGCCCACACGCTAACTTCCCCAATTGTCCCCAGGGTTGCTCCGCACTGCACAGGTTGAACACCTGTCACTATAGCACCCGCAAGGTTTATCACAGAATAACGAGAATGCCTAGGCACGTATGGGGTCTGTTCTCGCTCCTATCTGCGTGTTGCCGACTATTACTGCAGGTAACAACATCTCTGCAAATACACATTCGATCGGCATTACTTCATCTTTATTCACGACTGTAATTTGTGATCTCTACCCTTTCATTTGATGAACAAGCATTTATATTGAGCATTTGTTGTGTGCGAGGAATTGTTGCAGAGACAGAGATGAATAGAACACAGTCCTTGACCTTCTGGACGTTGCTATCTAATGGAACAGTTAGATAAGTAACAACAAACTGTAAGGCAAATCTGATAGTCAAGTGCTCTGGAGAGCATGGTGGAAGGAATGATTTACACCAATGAGATAAACTTGGGAAGACAGCATAAGACTGATGACTTTTGTTCTGAGCCTTGATGAATGGTTAGGCTTTCTCAATGTGGAGAAACGGTGAGAGAATCCCTTGCAGAGGGAACTGATGGTAAACAGATAAGGTTGAATGGACACACATTCAGGAAAAGGAGATCACCCAGGATGGTCTGAGTGTGGGGTATGCTGTGGTAAGCAGAAAAGGAGGTGAGGCCACCTTGTCAAGTCCTTGAATGCTCTTATTAATTTATAATGAGGGCCTTCAACGGTCTATGATTAAAGCACTCTCATGATGGGAATTATTTGAGAAATGTCACTCTGGCTTCTGGATCTTGACAAAATGGCAACCCATTTTAGGCTACTGGCTACCTTCCTCAACCCAGTGCTGGGAATGAACGCCTCAGAAATGGAGCAGTGGTGAATCTGAGTATCTAATGTAATAACTGTGAGAAGCTTCTAGAGAGACAGCAAATAGTTGGGTCCCAGGGTATATGTGTATGTGACTACAGTCTATAGGGGAAGAGGAAAGGTGCCACAGGTGGGGGAACTTACATCTCCCCCATATTTCCATGGACAGATTAGGGTTTATCCCAACTCTACTACATGGCAAAACAGAATCACCAGTCTTGCACGAGTAGGAAATAGAGCTTGTGGCTACATGAAGGCAGGCTTAGCCCCTGGGGATAGGAAGGAGATAAGAGGTTCAGGTAGATCCACATTCCCTCTAAGAACAGGAAATGCTACTTCTCAACAGAATACTGGAGGTCTTGGCCAACATGTTAAGACATGAAAAAGAAGTAATAGGTATAAGGATTTGAAATGAAGCGATGGGTGCCTGGCTGGCTCAGTTGGTAGAGCATGTGGCCCTTGATCTTATTAGGGTCGTGAGTTTAAGCCCCACGTTGGGTGTAGAGCCTACTTAAAAAAAAAAAAAAAAAGAAAGGGACACCTGGACAACAACAGATGTAGGCAAGGATGTGGAGAAAGAGGAACCCTTCTGCACTGCTGGTGGGAATGCAAACTGGTGCAGCCACTCTGGAAAACAGTATGGAGGTTCCTCAAAAAACTAAAAATAGAACTACCCTACGACCCAGCAATTGCGCTACTAGGCATTTATCCAAGGGATACAGGTGTGCTTTTTCGAAGGGGCACATGCACCCCCATCTTTATAGCAGCACTATCAACAATAGTCAAAGTATGGAAAGAGTCCAAATGTCCATTGGCAGATGAATAGATAAAGAAGATGTGGTATGTATATATATATATATATATATATATATATATATATATATAATGGAATATTACTCAGCAGTCAAAAAGAATAAAATCTTGCCATTTGCAACTATGTGGATGGAACTAGAGGGTATTAAGCCAAGTGAAATTAGTCAAAGAAAGACAAATATCATATGACTTCACTCTTATGTGGAATTTAAGATACAAAGCAGATGAACATAAAGGAAGGGAAGCAAAAATAATATAAAAACAGAGAGGGAGACAAACCCCAACAGACTCTTAAATACAGAGAACAAACTGAGGGTTGCTGTAGGGGTGTTGGGTGGGGGGGATGGGCTAAATGGGCAAGGGGCATTAAGGAGGATACTTGTTGGGATGAACACTGGGTGTTTTAAGTGATGAATCACTAAATTCTATTCCTGAAATCATTATTACACCATATGTTAACTAACATGGATTTAAATTTTTAAAAAAGGGTGGGGGCGGTGCCTGGATGGCTCAGTTGGTTAAGCTTCTGACTCTTGATTTTGGCTCAGGTCTTGATCCCAGGGTCATGGGATTGAGCCCCACTTCAGCTCCACACTGAGCATGGGGCCTGCTTAAGATTCTCTCTCTCTCTCTCTCTCTCTCTCTCTCTCTCTCTCTCTGTCTCTCTGTATCTCTCTCTTTCTCTCTCTCTCTCTCTCTGGGGTGCCTGGGTGGCTTAGTCCGTTAAGCATCGACTTTGGCTCAGGTCATGATCTCACGGTCTGTGGGTTCGAGCCCCGTGTCAGGTTCTGTGATGACAGCTCAGAGCTTGGAGCCTGCTTGGGGTTCTGTGTCTCCCTCTCTCCCTGCCCCTACCCTGTTCTGTCTCTGTCTTTCAAAAATAAATAAAACATTAAAAAAATTTTTTAATAAAGAAAAGATTCTCTCTCTCTCCCTCTGCCCCCTCCCATGCTTGCATGCTTGCTCTCTCTCTCTCTCTCTCAAATTTAAAAAAAAGGAAAGGAAGTGACAAAACTGTCACTATTGACAGGTGATTTGATTATCCATATAGAAAATCACCCCAGAATGAATAGAATCCTGGCAAGGATGTCAGGAACAAGGTCTGCTTTCAGAAATCAGTAGCATTCTTCTGTATTAGCAATATTTAACCAGAAAATATAATGGAAAATAAGATTCCTTTCATGAGAGCAACAAAATTATAAAGTACCTAAAAATTAACGAAAAGTTCAAAATCATTTTTGGAAGCCAAATGTAAAACTATTAAAGGGCACAATACAAGACTTGAATGAGCAGAGACATATGCCATGTTGGTAGACAAGACTCCCTAACATGTAAAGATCCCAATTCTCCCAAAGTGAATCTAAAAATGTAAGGCAATTTCAATAGACATCTAATAATTTTTTGAGTGGAAAGGAAAAGCATATTCAGAAATTTATCTAGAAGAATAAAATCAAAATCCATAATTCTGAGAAAAGAGCAAAGAGGAGGGACTTACCTCACTATACTCCAGGGTCATGGAATAAAAAACACTATGGTGCAGAAACGTGTGAGGAGACCAAGGGCCATAAAGTGCCCAGAAACATATATGCTTTTGGGTGTGAGTGTACCTGATGTACAGGAAAAAAGTACCACAATCAGTGGGGACAGGGTAAGTTGCTGAGTTGATAGTACAGGGAAACTGACTCACTACATGGGGAAAATTTAAGTTGAAGCCTCAACACACATAAACAAAGGTGAATTTCGGATACACTAAAGATTGACTGTGAAAACCATCCCTACGAAAAAAGACACAGAAATATATGTAGGAGAATATAGTTATGATTTTAAAGTGGGGAAGGATTCTTTTAAAACCAAGACCTAAAAAGTACAATCATAGGCCAAAAAAATGGAGAGATCTATGTCAAAATTAATGATAATGATGGATATTGTTACCAAAATTAACTGACAGGTGATTGAGAAAAAATATTTGAGACTTCAAAAACCAACAGGGATTATTACCTAGATGTATAAGAGAGTCCTACGAATCAATCAGAAAAAGATGGAGAACCCAGTAGGAAAATGGACAAAGAATATGAATATGTGACTCACACAAGAAAGTCCACTAGTTCTGCTCAATCCCACCCGTTACAGGTAAATGAAAATCCAAACAATAGCAAAAGAGATCTCTTTTTACCCAGGAGGCTGGCAAGAATTAGGGGACTGGGTAATATGAAATTCTCGCAAGGTCTGAAACTCTTCTGGTCGCCTGCTGGGAAGAAAGTACACTGCTAGGACTTTTCTAGCGCATGTCACAAATAAAGCTGGACACGAGTTTAAGCAGCGAGGACAGGTTTTATTCAGTAACTATGTTGCAACAGGGAAAATGAGTCCAGAGGGAATGGGACTCAACATCCTCAAAACAAAAGGCTGGAAACGTTTCAACATGGAGGTGTTGAAAGGATGTGCAAGGGGAAAGATACTGAGATGGGGGTTAAGAGGGCTCAGCCCATGTGACAAGGCTACCTGGATTCGTTAATTGGTGCTTATTTGAGGAGAAACAAATTCTCCAGTCTTTATGAAGGAGGCAGTGGTGTGAGATGCAACGAGGCGCCCGCTCAAGTTAGGTCTTTGTCCTCCCACAGGGATAGGCGGGAGAGGAGCGTTATCTCCCTGAATGTTTCCTCTTAGGTCTTTTAGGAAACAGTTTGAGGTGGTAGATTTGCGTTTCAAAGGGCAGAGAAAGAATTCATAATTGCAAGCTTTCTAAAGTAACTGCCCTTTGAGGGGGTTCGGGGCCCATCTGCGGGAACGAACAGCAAATTCTCCTGGCAGCACTGAACTTTCATCCCGGGTGGGCCTTTCCAGGGGGCTAGGATCATCCCAGGGATGACCTTAAGCGATTGAAGCCATGCCAGAGTTTCATCAAGTCTGTTAGTGGAAGGGTTTGGACAATGGAGTCTTCAGATGCCGAGAGTTCTGTAGTTCTTAGGGATGACCCGGCAGTACTTTGTCAAAGGAAATTGGCATAGATATTATGATTCAGTGATTCCCCTCCTGGCATATGCTTCAGAGAAACTCTTGCCCAGGTCCTAAAGGATCATCAACAAAGACATTCGTCTCACCGTAGTACTGGCCGCGGGGAGTTGAGGGTATTTGCCAGGGGGCCGGATAAGTAGATGTGGTAGGTGGGTTTAAGAACAGAATGTACGCAAAAAAACATAATGTATTTTTTAAGTTCACATACGTAGCCAAGAACACATTATCAAAAACGTGCCAGGCACCTGGGTGGCTCAGTCGGTTAAGGGTCCAACTCTTGACATCGGCTCAGGTCATGATCTCAGGGTTCACGAGACTGAGCCCCACCTCGGGCTCCCTGCTGACAGCACAGGGTCTGCTTGCTATTCTCTCTCTCTCTCTCTCTCTCTCTCTCTCTCTCTCTCTCTGCCCTTCCCCTGCTTGTGCATGCTCTCTCTCTCTCAAAATAAATCAACATTTAAAAAAACCCATGAGAGTGAAGGCCTATGGGAAGGAGGCAGCCGGAAGTATCAGGGACAAAGGGAGAGAGGCACAACAAAAGGAAAGTGGCTCCTTACACAGCTGGAGAATGAGGGAGACTGCACTGCAGACAGGGTGGGGGAGGGGGAGAAACAGGGAGAAAGGCTGTCATCTGAAGAATGAGAGGCTGGCGGGGGGGTGGGGGGGCAAGGGAGGTTGGGGAGGGGAGTTGCTGGGCAGTGTGGGTGGGGGGAGGGCGGTGGTCAGAAGGAGAGCAGAGGCAATGGAAGTAAAAATAAACCATCAGTGTTGATTAAGGACCTGCTGTATACCGGGCGCTATTAGGTTCTTTCATTCAGTTTGGGATCCCAGCGGCAACCTGAAGGGGGAAACCCTCATAATGGATGATGCACTTGAATGTGGCGTGGAGTCGAGGCGACCCCCAGTTTCTAACTCAGGCACCCGGGAGGATGGTGGTGCCATTAACCAAACTAAGAAATAAGTGAGATGGGGAACATGAACATTCACGGCCTGGGATCTCCCAGCCCGTCACTCTGAAAACCAAGATTCTAAGAAGGCGTTCCTACTCAGGTGAAAGAGAAGTGACATTCGTTGTGCTCCTAATAATAACTGGTATTTTCCTAAGAGCAACAACAAATCTGAGAGCTTACTGCACATTAGATGCCATGCTTCAGCTGTTTGCGCCCATTAGCTCGTTCACACCCCACGAAAGTACTATTATTATCATCTCCATTTTATTGGTTAGGAAGCTGGAGCTTAGGGAAGCATGTGCCTGAGGTCCCAAGGTCACAGAGCTGCTACCGACCATGTCTTCTGGTTCCTTAGCCCAACAGGTGACCAGACACCATGCCACAGGCTTGATGTTCGTGCAGTTCTCGCAAGTCTTCCATGAGATAGGCTTATTCTCTTCATTTCAGAGATGACGCAAATGAGCCTCAGAGCACTTCGGTGGCGGGTCCGACCTCTGTCAGTCGCAAGTGGCAGAGCGCGATTCAGTCCCAAAGGCTGTGCTCTATTCACAATACACAGCGGCACATCTCTCAATGCTACCGCCCAAACGACCCTCACGCTACTCATTCAAACCCCACCCCTTAGACCAGAGGAGTAGAAAATAGACTAACCAACGGCAAGGCCCCGACCTTGTCCGGAGCACAGATCAACAAGTGGCTGGTAAGACCACCGAGAGGACAACTGGGAAAACATGATAGTAAGGAATTACGATAGATTTTTGTGAGTGGTGGCAACATTGTGATTATGTTTTAGATAAGGGGGTCGTTTTTGAAAGAGAAATATGTACAGATGAAATAATACAGTGGTTGTCAAAGTGTGGCCCTTGGATCCACAGCACTGGTATTATCTGGGAACTTGTTAGAAATGCAAATTCTCGGGGCACCTGGGTGGCTCAGTCAGTGAAGCGTCCGACTTCGGTTCAGGTCATGATCTTGAGGTCTGTGAGTTTGAGCCCCATGTTGGGCCCCATGTTGGGCTCTGTGCTGACAGCTCAGAGCCTGGAGCCTGATTCAGATTCTGTGTCTCCCTCTCTCTCTGTTCCTCCCCTGCTTGTGCTCTGTCTGTCGTCTCTCTCTCAAAAATAAATAAACATTAAAAAAAGTAAATAAATAGAAATGCAAATTCTCAGTCCCCCTCCAGACCTGCAGAATCAGAAACCCAGGGTGGGGTCCAGCAATCCATGTTTGAACAAGCCCTCTAGGGGGTTCTGATGCTCAGTCGAGTCTGAGAACCACTGAAAGGATGTTGAATCTTGAATTTGTTTCAAGCCAGCCCAGGGAAGGGGTAATGAGTTGGTGAGCGTATAGAGGAGGCAAGGTTGGTCATGAGCTGCCAATTGTTGAAGCTGGGTGATGGGTACACAGGGATTCATTGTAACTACACTGTTTTGTTTTTTTTTTTAAGATTTTTTTAAAGTTTATTTATTTTGAGAGAGAGGGACACACCACACACATGGGGGGAGAGGGGCAGGCAGAGAGAGAGAGAGAGAGAGAGAGAGAGAGAGAGAGAGAGAGAGAATCCCAAGCAGGCCCACACTCAGCACAGAGCCTGACTCGGGGCTCAATCCCAGGAACCACAAGATCATGTCATGAGCCAAAACCAAGAGTCAGACACCCAGGTGCCTCAGGATTTTGTTTTTAAGTAATCTCTACATTCAGTGTGGGGCCTGAATCCACAACCCTGAGATCAAGAGTCACATATTCCACCAACTGAACTGGCCAGGTGCCCCTGTATTCTGTTTTTATATGTGTTTGGAAGCTTTCCCTAGTACAACGTTTTAAAAAATCGGAACCATTTTTTTCCTGCAGTGCAAGCCCTAACTGCTCTCTCCTTCCTCCTCTTGGTCCCTTTTTCTCCAGCTCTCCTCTGTCTGGAATGTTCCCTCCTGGCTTCAGAAATGGCAGCTCCTTTTATTCTCTGTATTTGCCTCAAGCTTTCCAAATCTTCGAGACTCCTGCTGCTCTTGCCTTGTCTCCTTGTCCTCCCTGCTGACGTTTTTAAATGATCCATCTCTTATCAGTTGCCATTTCCCTCCTATCAGAGTTCTTTCTCGAGGCTCGCTCTGTGTGTTTGCAGAACGGGATTTCTCGGAGGCACTGACTGCCTGTCATCTGAGACCTTTCCTCTGCATTTGCTATTTGGGATCTTGCCCCTGCTTTTATTGGCACTGTAGACTCTCCTTAGGTAGTGTGAAAAAGAACCAGCGGCTCAACACGGCTTTACTGAGGCCAAGTCTTGAAACGGGGGCTTTATACCTAACCTAACTGTAGTTTCAACCTTCCCTACAAATGCAGGCCAGCCAGCACCAATGAGGCAACCTGTCCCGAGGGTCCTCTCCACCCCACCCAAGGGGAGATGAAGTAATCTGCATGATGAGACCCCCCCCACCTCCCCCGCCCTTTTCCCAAAGAGAAAGCGCCCTCTCCTGGAACAATCATTTCTTTTGCTAATGACGTCTTTGTCCCACTGTCTTTCCTATAAAAACCTTCCATGTGGTCGAATTCCTCTCCGGAAGCTCACTTCTACTTGCGAGATTCTGGAATCGCTTCATAAAGCCAATCAGAGCTTCAAATGTACTCGGTTGCACTTTTGTTCTTTAACAGTTGTCTGTTGCTTCTTTTTACTTCAAAAAAGAAAACATTTGCCTCTTTCAATGGTTTTAAAATTTGACTTGTGTGACTGTTTCAATGTGTAACAGATTTGCTTAAAACAAACAACAACAACAACAACAATCCCAAAACTTCAAACAATACAGAAGTGTAACAAGTAAAACTGTCACTTTGTTTCCTGGGACAGGGTCTTCGGAGTTTACTTCCTACTGCCCTAGCTAATCCCTCTTCACAGAGACATCAATTCAAAGTAGGCTCCAGGCTCCGTCCAAGCTGTCAGCACAGAGCCCGATGCAGGGCTTGAACTCACAAACCATGAGATCATGACCTGGGCTGAAGTCAGACACTCACTGACTGAGACACCCAGGTGCCCTAGCCCATTGATTCTTCAGACTGAAAGATGGAGAACGTTCACGGGGGAGGAATAAATGAAATAGAGAAGAAGAAAGGAAAAGCACAACAAGCGAGTGGGAGGAGGGCGGCTGGCAACCTAGAAGTGGGACAAGGAAGAAAATGCCCAGCTCTGGATGTCCTGGATGTGTGGTTCTGATGATTCCCCAAACTTTTCCTTTCATTGAATGTCCTTGGTTCTTGGTCTTGGTCTTGGGCTCTTTTAGGAGCTCTGAAGCCTAGAAGCTTCTTTAGAGTGCCTACTGGTGAAACACTGTGCAGCATGTGAACTTCGAAAGAGACTCATTGTCATACACTATGGCTGCTCCTGCTCTGGGCTGTGAACTTGGACCCATCCTTGTGGGCTCACTTCCCCTGTGCAGCCAGTGCTGTATATGCAATCACTTCCCCTTGTTCCCAAAGCCATCAAGCCACTGACTTACAATCTACCCAGTGTCATATTTATCTAAATCCGTCAAATTGTATCTTCCATTGTTCTTCTAGGAGTTTCCTGACCTTCTTGAGGAACTCCCTCAAGAAATTTGATTCCCTGTTTTAAATCGCTAGTCTTCCCAGGTTTCATGACTTCTTGAAACTTAAGATTTGTCAATGTAAAAATTATTAAGATTACGTAGAAAAGTAGAAAAGTGCTTATGATCCACCGTCATTTTTTTTTATTAAAAGTTGTATGCACATTATGGTATATTTACTTGATAGTGACTGGATAAATATTTTTTGTTCACATGAATAAGAATGGAACGTGCAAGAAGTTATTGTCAACTAGGATGCATTCGTATGTGATTTCTTTTCCTTTTATGAATTCCCTCTAAATAACTTTGTTTATAAAAATCATTTGAGATGTTTCCCTGTTATAGTTGAGCATTTAAAGTTCTGTTTCCAGGGGCACCTGGGAGGCTCAGTAGGTTGAGCGTCCCACTCTTGATCTCAGCTCAGGTCATGATCTCATGGTTCATGAGATCGAGCCCCATGTCGGGCTCTGTGCTCACAGCACAGAGTCTACTTAGGATTGTCTCTCTTCCTCTCTCTCTGCCCCTCCCCTGCTCACACTCTCTCTCAAAATAAGTAAATAAACATTAAAAAAAAAGAAACAAAAAAAAAGTTGTGTTTCCAGTCTTGGCCAGGAATGCTTTGTCCAGCATCAGACTCCTGAATTTTCACAAAATCACATGTTGCTCATCCCTCAGGCGGAAGACCATGGAGTTATCCTTGACTTCCCCAGGCTTCTTCCCCTTTAGTCTGGACAATGGCTACAAGTTAGCACTGTTCCTTCCATAACTTTTCTCTGCCTTCTTCCCCAGTTTTTACCATCTCCCTTCTGCTGGCAGCTCGTTATATAGGAACTATTACGATGAGATTTCTCTTTTTTATTTTTTCAAAGATTTTATTTTTTCAGTAACCTCTACATCCGACATGGGGCTTGAACTCACAACCTCAAGATCAAGAGTTGCATGCTCTACTGACTGAGCCAGGCAGGCACCCCATGACGGGATTTCTCTTATTCACTAGCTCTGAAGTGATTTCTTTACTATGAACTGGGCCTGTGTTAACATGTTTTTTGTCTCAGAGGGGTAATGACTCTGAGATCCTTCTTATCACAGGGGGATCAGATGCCTTCACTAAAGATGAACAACTCAATAGTAACAAGCATCAGTACACTTTGTAATTATGGAGTATGGAATCCTTCCTAAATGTTTCAAAAGAATTTTACAAATTCTCACTGGAATTAATTGGCACAGTTTCTGTTACAAAAATGGAATGACTGAGGTATCTGAGGCATTTTTCCTTCCCATCCTCCCCAAGAGAAACAGAATTCGAAGATGTAAGTAACCTAGTTATAATTTATTCCACTGTAAAGTGAGCCTCAAACTCTTTTTTTTTTTTTTTTCTGGATCACCAGTTTATAATCAAAGGATATAACTCGGGGTGCCTGGGTGGCTCAGTTAAGCATCAGACTCTTATCTTGGCTCATATCATGATCTCGTGGTTGTGAGACTGAGCCCTGTGTTGGGCCCTGCACTGGGCCTGGAGCCTGCTTGAGATTCTGTCTCTCTCCCTGTGCCCACTCTCCACTCTCTCTCAAAACAACAACAACAACAACAACAACAACAACAACAAACAGGGGTACTTGGGTGGCTCAGTTGGTTAAGTGTCTAACTCTTGATCTTGCCAGTCTCACGGTTCATGGGATCGAGTCCTGCGTCGGGCTCTGTGCTGACAGCATGGAGCCCACTTGGGATTCTCTCTCTCCCTCTCTCTCTGCCCCGCCCCTTTGTGTGCATGTACGCATATATTTCTCTCTCTCAAAATAAATAAATAAACATTAAAAAGAAAACCCCACACATTTAAAGGGTGCAACTCAGGAACAGATGGCTGAGCTGCAGGGGATGAGGTCTGGGGAAGGGGTATGGAGCTTCCATGCCTCTTCAGGGCCCACCCTCTCCACATCTCCATGTGCTCACCAACCCAGAAGTTCTTTTGTTTTTTTCTGGAGGCTTCATTACATCAGCATGACTGAGGAAATCATTGGCCGTTGGTGACTGATTCAACCTCCGGCCCCTCTCCTCTTCCCTGAGCCTCAGACTCTTGATTTCAAGGATTGGGGGACGGGGTGGGCATAAAGAAGTTAGTTCCATAGGTAAGATTTCTTTACTCATCTCAGTGAGCTCACCGTGCAGCCTTTCCTCAGGGAGGTATCTCTAGTTCACTGGCCATACTCTCTTGGGTGAGAGAACAATGAAGCCTTGGCTGCCTATCTGCTGTCCTTGGCCACTGGGTACACCTGAGCCCTTTCTCAGGGCTTGAGATGGAGCTGGGTCCTTGCCAAGGGCTGGCACCTGACCCGAGAGCCAACTCAACTTGGATGGTCTGTTGAGATGCTCAGTGGCCCTCACCTGTCCATGCCATGAAGCCAGCAATGTTAACTGCACCAGGCTTCCAGCCTACTGAGTCTCTGCCTGGCACTGGGGCCGAAGGAAGGTGGGAGTTGCTTGCCAGTTTTCTTTGAAAGGAAAGGAAATGAGGGATCAGATTATAAATTCCTGCAATTGTAAAAAACAAGGGTATCGAAGCAAGAGGAAATTACTAGCTTATTCTAATAGCATGTGGCATCTCTGAGCTCAGGAGTACCTCCCAGCTCCGAGATTCTAGTGATCAGGCATTTCCCGTGATAAAGTAGTTCTGAGTCTCCTTGATTAAAAGGTATCATTGCTTCTGTAGGAAGGCTGGTGTGTTATGACAAAAGTGACATTCTTTGAGAGGCCAATGTGTAAAATTAGGGGAAAAGAGATGTCTTGAGATCTTCACTCATTCTTCTCTTAGGGTTCATGAAAGTTGGTGTGGTTGCCCAAACCAGGGAAGTTGGTGGGGTTGCCTAAACCAGGAACAGTGGGTGAAATAGTCCCCCATCAGCCATTCAAGGCCTTTCTATAGCAGAGAACTACCATTATATGGTCCTCATTATATGCCACTGGGCTAAGTTCTTTACAGGCCTAGCTTATTTTGTTTATTCCTCCTTATTGCTCTTTGGGGTATTCTTACTCTATGGCCCTCATATCTTTAAAAAGGAAAACAGGAGGGGTGCCTGGGTATCTCAGTTAGTTAAGCATCTGACTCTTGATTTTGGCTCAGGTCATGATCTCACAGTTGTGAGACTGAGCCCTATGTTGAGCTCCGTGCTGAGCATGGAGCCTGCTTGAGACTCTCTCTCTCAATCTCTCTCTCTCTCTCTCTCTCTCTCTCTCTCTCTCCCTTTGCCCCTCTTCCCTTCTCACTCCCTCTATCTCTCAAAAAAAAAAAAAAAGAAAAAGAAAAAGAAAGAAAGAAGAGAAAAGAAAAGAAAAGGAAAGAAAAGAAAAATAGGCAACTGAAACTCAGAGAGGTTAAGTGACTTGCCCAAGTTCCCATGGGTAGTGAGTGGTGTTGCTGACTTTCAAAACCCAGGTTCATGTGATGCCAAACTCTTTCCCTTATACCATTCGGCCTTCCTAACCCTGGGCGGAAGTTGTCAGAATTGATATGAGGACTATTCACTTTTGGTGAATAGTCCAGGATCTGGACCAAACCCCCGAGGTTAGAGAAGAGTGGATCCAACCAGCAGGGGTGAAAGGAGATGGATGTGAGAAACCTTAAGCTATTGTAGTCTAATTATATCTCCTAAGCAGTCTCTTGTCGGCTAACCATGGTTTTCAGAATCGTTTGCCTGGAAAGAGGAAACATATTGCACCAAGGTTTATTTTCACTGACAATGCGTACTTTCCTTGTGCATAGAATTTTAAATTACTGTCATTTTGTTATTAATCATGCAGAGTGCTTTATAAAAGTCCTGATGACAAGCCATTATTTCCCACTTGACAGAAGCAACAGCTGAAGGATTCAGCGGACAAGTAGCTGGACCAGAGTCACAAGTTGCCATGGTAACTGGTGGCAAGGGCTGAATGAGAACTTAGGGTCCCTTGTTGGAATCCAGTTTTCATTTTCTTTGGTAAACCAAGGCCGAGATCAAAACAATATCTTTTGTTTCAAGCCCTCTCTTAGGAATATCGTGTTTGTCGAGTACTTTCACTTGGTTTTCCGACGTACTTTCACATCTATGGTCTCATCCCACACTCGAAACCCTGTGTGTGGCTAGACGTTCTTACTTCCACTTACAGATCAGAAAACTGAGGCCTATGCTGGACAAGAGATCTGCTATAAGCCCAGAGCTCATTCCTGGCAAAGCCATGAATCCAGCATTCTTTCCTGTGGGTCACTCTATCCTGTGACGCTCCTGCCTGAAAGTGAGCAGGGTAGCTAGGGTTCACACAGAGGCTATGACTCCAAGTCACAGCTTCACAAGTGAAGAAGCCCATGTGAATAAAGCTACAAAAGTGACTGCATTTTCAAAGACCTAGACACTTGCACCAGGATCAAGGGGTCTGTGCAAGTCTTGGCCCAGAGGTCTCCTCAGCTATTACCCAGTCAAAGGAAAACCTGTGGCTTTTTCCTTCCTTCTTCCTTTCCTTTCCTCCCTCCCCTTCCTTCCTCCCTTCCTCCTTTCCTTCCTTCCCTCTTTCCTTCCTTCCTTTTCCTTCCTTGTCCTTCCTTGTCCTTCCTTCCTCCCTCCCTCCCTTCCTCCCTTCCTTCCTTCCTTTCCCTCTGCCTTCCTCCATACTCCCTTTCCTTGGTTCATTATATAACAAGTCCATTAATATAACAAGTAACTAGGCAGTCGGGCTCATATTCTCATTTGCTGGAGAGACGTGTCATATCAAAGCTCTGTGGTCTCAGGTTCCTCGTATCACATTTTGGCAGATGTGCTATGCGTTGATCAGAGTGCAGGGGCTCTCAGTAACCCCATGGGGGTCAGGGAGGACACAGCCACGGCCCATGCTGGGCATTCTGGCACATTGTGCCCCTAATCCACAAATAAATGATCAAAGCATCTAAAAAATGAAAGAATCCTCATCCTACAAGGATATAAAGTATCCCCATCTAAGGTATTTGTTAGGGGAGCCGTGAAAAGAGCCTGCCTGGGTCTTGGAGACAGAGAATCGTCTGGTTGAGGATTCAGTTTCTGCCACCCAACAGCCTCGTTCAAGGAAAGGAGTTAACCTTGCCAAGCCTCAGATTCCTTATCTGTGAAATGGCAATCCTAACACTATCCCCACAAGCTGTTGTAAGAATAAAGTGCCATGCACAGTGCCAAACAGTGGGTACTCACTAAATGTTAGTCCTCTGCCCACTAGTCCTTTCGTTAGCCCCATAAACAAGTCATTCCCAGCTGAGTAACACTGTTTGTTTGTTTGTTTGTTTGTTTGTTTGTTTGTTTTTAAGTAGGCTTCACGCTCAGCCTGGGGCCCAGCACAGGCCTTGAACCCAAGGACCCTGAGATGAAGACCTGACCTGAGATCAAGAGCCAGATGCCTAACCGACTGAGCCACCTGGGCAACCCTGAGTGACACTATGTGAAAAGTTAGTTAATACCTTAGGAAATCAAATTCTTTTTTTCTCCTTAAAGAAAATTTTTCTTAATGTTTACTTATTTAGAGAGAGAGAGAGAGAGTCAAAGTACGAATGGGGGAAGGGCAGAGAGAGAGGGAGACACAGAATCCAAAGCAGGCTCCAGGCTCTGAGCTGTCAGCACAGAGTCCAACGCGGGGCTCGAACTCACAAACTGTGAGATCATGACCTGAGCCGAAGTCGGACGCTTCACCGACTGAGCCACCCAGGTGCCCCAGGAAATCAAACTCTTTATACTGGAATGTTTATGGCTACACATTAGCTTATGTATGGACAAACGATGCCAGCTCTGGGAAAGAAGAGATTGGTATTAGCAGTGTGCTTCAGAGGTTTTATGAAGTCACAGAATCTAATTCTTATATGGATGATGTCTTCCCTCATTGCCCCAGGCAGAGTGGTTCCCGTCTGGTTATACATCAACCTTCCATCACACTTATTCCAATCTGATATAGTTGTTTATGAGGTTGTTTTACGTTTCCACACTCTCCAAGAGCAAGGAGAACGCCTAGCACAGCGCCTAGCATACAGAGGGTGAATGAATGAACAGAAAAGTTTCCACTCGCCCTCATTCCAGCCATATATCATTTCTGTTAGTCACCCAGGGACCAGGATTACAACCTGCACTATACAGAGGAGGAAACTGAAGTTTCAAGAGGTTGTACCACTGTCAAGGCCATTCGGTAAGTAGTGATGGGGCAGGCACTTCAGCCCAGACCCCCCGACACCAAATCTCGAGCTCCTTTGCCCCACACTTCTCTGCCCTTTGACTCAGCAGCCTCGCCCTCTCGTCAATTCAGATGGCGACATTATACAGGAGCTCCTCACCCTGGAGCCTTCTGCCTGGGCATGTTGTTTGGTGGCCAGCTGCCACAGTTTGTGTGCCACAGGTCCGTTTTCCACCTTAACCCATTGAGTAATGGATTATTTATTGGCGGATGACAGCCCCATCTGATGATGGCAAAGCGAGCCCGTGCATGTCCAGTTACGCAGGCTTCAGGGAGCCTCTGGCAGGGAAGGCTCCCAGAGTTGGGAACTTAAGCTGGTTAGGTTTGTGCTGTTTGTTGGGGAGCGAGGGGGTGCTTGATGTTCAGCTTTAATACTTCAGAAATTTGGTCACTCCATCCATTCCTGCTTGCTTTTCCCCCTTTCTGATCCCCTAAACTTAAAAAAAAAAAATCACTCAAAGCAGGGCAATTGGATCTTAGTTGATATTCCCAATTCTCTTTTGATTGCTATCCATTCTTTACTAATTAACCACATCTCTGTTCTAGACATTCAGTGAACATCCCAGCCCTCTCCTTTCTCTGCACCAAACCCACTTCACAATCTTGCCTTACTCTTCTATTAAATCCCCCCTCTTTTCTAAACCCGTTCACCTCGATCTCAGAGGATCCTTGGAGAAGACTTAGAGATGCATGTTCAAGGAGAAATTGAACTTAATGTTTAGCCAGACATAATGGGAAAACACCTGAACTGAGAGTAACGAAAGGTGTGTGCATGGCCCAGGGTACCTTTAAGTCGTTGTGAGACGTGGGGTGAATGATTTCATCTGCACAGGTTCAGTGTGTGCATCTCTGAACCTGCAACAGCTCTTCCCTATCTCTTGTGTCCTTCAAGTACATTTAATCTTCTAAAGCCCTTGATGACAAATCGGAGGCAGGAATGTCTTAAGAACTGTAAGTGAACTGTTCACTCGCTGCTCTGGAGCTTAGTCAAGGCTCTTTATCAAGATTTGGAGGCAGAAAAGGTCATCCTTAAGCCTGCTGTGGTCTGGAAGTGCCGGTAACAAGATTGTCTTTGTAGCTACTTCCTTACAAAGACTTCAGGGCTCTTGATTAATGCAAACAGTAGCTGAGCTGCTGGGGACAGAACAGTAGCACCCCTTCTAATGTGGGTGGCATGTGCTTGCTGGTGACTATCAGCACAGAAGCTGCTCTTCCCTCCAAAACCTGCATGGACAAGTGGTTTCCCTGGTCACTGAGGCCAGCCTGAGAGTCCATATAGGCTGAGAGTCAGCACAGACCAGAGAGATGGGAGGCTGGTCAGGCTGCTGTGGCCAAGAGAAGAGGGCAGGATGGGCCAAGTCACAAAAGCAGGGGTCGTGTACCAGGGCCGGTGGGTGCCCTTCAGCAGACCATGTGGTCTGTACAGCGTCTATAGGCAGCTGGAGCCAAGAGAACAGGCAAGGTCACAGAGCAGGAAGGAAATTGAGCCCAGCACGAGGAGCAGTGCAGACATGGAAATGGCCCGGGGAAGCCAAAAGAACAAATGACAAGGATGTGGGAACGGCAAGTGGCAGTAACAGCAGGAGGAAGATGTATCGAGGTAGCAGGTTAGTAAGACTTTTGACTTAACAAATGAACATGGACTAAATACAAAGGGGAATTAGAACCATGAGTATGTGACTAGATGTATGTATACACATACTTAAAAGAATACAGGGGTGCCTGCGTGGCTCAGTCAGTGAAGCACGGGACTCTTGATTTCAGCTCAGGACATGATCTCCAGTCATGAGACTGAGCCCCATGTCCAGCTAGCTCTGGGCATGAAGCCTGCTGAAGCTTCTCTCTCTCTCCTCCCTCTGCCCCTCTCCTGCTTGAGCTTTCTCTCTCTCTCTCTCAAAAAAAAAAAAAAAAGAAAAGAAAAGAAAAGAAAAGAATACAGATATGTGAGAAAAATGGGCAGAAATGAGCAACAGGTGATGATAATATGCATTGGAAGCAGAACTCAGACATTGATGCATGATGCAAAATGCCTAGTACAGTGCCTGACACATAGAAGGTACTCAATAAATAATCGAAGTCTTTTTCTACCCCACAGAAGGGACACCCCGCCCCCCAGCTTCGTAGAGAACGGATTGGTACTACGAACGAATATGAGCCTTGTCTACTTAACATGTTACTAGGGAAAGTCTAATTGCTTCCTAAAGCTGTTCACTGCCCACCCTATTTACCTATTTTTAATTAATTAATTTCTTTGTGTGCAAATTCAAAAGCAGGCTGCACTGCACAACCTGCGGAAATTCTGAATTGGAGTGCAGCCCCTTTGCTGTCCTTTCCAGTCCCTGATGTGTGTGCCCAGTCCAGGCAGGCACGCAACTGGGCGTCCCGAAGGAGGCACTTGTCCCTATGGCATTATACTCAGGGCGCTTCTCACTTAAGGGCAGCCACAGATCAAGGCGGTGACCAGTGGAGCCAGTCCCCAGCCGCACCCGTCCCGGCGGGGCCGAGGCAGGCGGCTCTCGACCCACACCTGCCCGCTGCTCCCAACGAGCCCCGGATTCCCGGGTCAGCGCTGCCCCGCGGAGCGCGGCTCGAGTCAGGCTACAACTCACCTCGCAGCCCCGGGCACCAGACCTCCCGTAGGCAGGGCGTTCTCCCCCCCACCCCACCCCAGCACGATGACATCATGTGTTTGGGGCTGAGTCGCTCCTTAAAAGCAGCCCGCGGGGAGCCCGGAGCCCGAAGAGCAGACGTGCTCGCAAGGCGGCGGGGCTTCGCGCACGCGGTCCCCAGCGCGGAGAGCCCGGGAGGGGACGGAGCGGGAGCTCAGGCTGCGCCCCCGCCGCGCCCCGGCAGCCAGCGATGCCCCGCAGCCTGCACGCCGCCGCCGTCCTCCTGCTCCTGTGCTTAAACCAACAGCCTGCCAGCCCGGCCCCGCTCCACGGTAAAGTGCCTGCCTCTTCTTTCCTCCCGGTCCCAGGAGCTCAGCTACACCTGGACGGAGGGTTTCCTGCAAGGCTCTCTCTCTCTCTCTCTCATGCTAAAGCAAAATCATTGCGGGGGAGCCGGGAAGGACATGCATACTTTCAAACGCGTGTTTTTAAGACAATCTAGAAAATGCGTTTTGGGAAATTCGTTTTCTTTTGGAAGGCACGACCTGTTGCGGTTGGGGGAAGCATGTCGTCTTCGGATTGAAAGATGTTTTGTGTGTTCTTTGAGCTCCCGCCAGCCGCCAGCTCGGCAGGGGCGGCTTGGGAACTTGCTGAAGGGAGGAGAAAGGGAACCGGGATTTAAGGTACTGTGCCTCTGTCCACGTGTAGATGGCAGAGAAGTGAGTGTGGCCTTCTGGGCTGCGTGCTTACCAGGAGGGGTTTGCCGCGCCCCAGTTGCAGAACCTTCCATAGTGGAGGATGCTTTTCTTTGGAGGAGAGACTCTCTACCATGACGTTTTACCTCCAAGTCTAAGGGATGATGCATCCCATCCTTAATCACTGTTTTTCTCCAGAAGGGCTCCACTATCCTGAAGGGAAGTGTGTGTGCACTCAGGAGAGCATACACACATCATTTCTGAGTGTAATTAGGGCCCTTAAGCCCGAAGGGCTGGAGGCTGAGGGTGCCCAATGGGATGACAGGAGACGGGGAGGACCTGAACTCCGGGCTTAGGTCAAGGCAGTGAGTTTGGGTGAGCAGCCAAGGTCAAGGTTAGTTCATCCTTAAGAACAAACAGCAGGACTCCAACCTGTCCCCTGCCTCTCCAGCTGCCGGGAGAGCACTTTTCTTGAGGGTAGATGGTGACATTTGTGGAAACTTCTGGGTGGCTAACCGATGGTGGCTCCTGCCCTTGACAGAGTCTGTCCCAAGTTGTAGGGGCATTTGTAGGTGCCTGGTTCCTGGACCGAGATTAGGGTGAAACATTTATAGGAGGCCTGAAAGTGACTATGATGGCTGGAAATGGTTCCTCCCCTACTAGGCAGTGGTCATGGGACATTGGACCTCCTCTGTAGCATGCAAGCTCCAACCCTCCTCCTCTCCTGGAGGTCACTATGCCCGTGGGGCAGGGCAGGAGGAAGGTCTGGGGAGCTGGCCTATTGCAGCTTTGGCATTACTCTTAATTCAACTCAAATCCGCTGGCTGGCAAGATAGACTTGATATTATTTCCCCTATCTGGCCCACGAGAAATAGAAGGTGGGTGGGAGAAAGGGGTTATTTAAAAGTGGAAATTAATTTTTACAGTTGCAGACTTTGACATATATTCCCCTCTCAAGAAAGCTGCACCAAGACCTCGAGTTTTGCTAGAAATCTCCCTTGTAGTTCCAAGCTGCTCAAGACGGGAGAGAAACAGTCATTTATTGGCTTGCCTTCCAGAAAGCCTGTTACTCCCCTCACTCTGGGGCAGCTCCTCCTCCCTGCTGTCTCTTCCCCTGTCTCCCTGCCCTCCCCTCCTCTTCTTCCCCTCTTCTCAGTGCCCTCCCTCTTCCTTTCCTTTCCCTCCTCCTTTGCCTTGCTTCCCTCCCCATTCTCCAACTTGGGGGAAGCTTGCAGTAAAAAAATTCACTTTCACCCCACACTGAGTAGCCAGCCTGCCTACCCCCCAGAGTTGAAGAACACGGGTTTTATTCTGCTATTCCTCATGCAGGTTTCTTGGCTGTTTAACTGCCTTGGGGGACAAGGTCAAAGCAAACAGTGTCAGTATTAACCCAAGGTTGGGAATGGAGGGGGGTGAAGCTAGGTAAAGAGGTCGGAGTGTGGTCTGCCCTCCCCCTGGAGCACTTAAACTTCCAGCATTTGGCACTGGTGAATGTCTGAAAAAAATGACTTGAGTCGGGAAGGAGGGAATGTAATAAAGTGAGGTCAAGTGTCTTCTGGAGAAAACCTTGGAATTTTTAGTTGCTGTGGGGGAACATTTCAATGAATTCTGCAGAGCCTGCTCTGTCTGAACCTGGTATAGAAAGCTAGACAGTCTCTGGCCTCCCCAACGACAGTTACTCAGAGAAGGTTCTAACACCCAGGACAGGGAGCAGGCGGGCCCTGAACCCTTGGCCTGGATCCTTATCCATACTACTTCCTCAGTGAGCCCTCAGGGCATTCTCCCTGCCCAGTACAGAGTAGGCCTGCAGGTTCTAACAGGCACTGAGCTGAGCCTCCAACATCTAACAGAAAAGATCACCTTTCCAGGAAGGGGAAAATTTTCCTTCTGGAAGAGCCTGCTCCCTCAGGAAGCCTCTGAAATGTGGCTGAAGGAGACTCGGCCTGGCCTGCCTCCTGTGTATGGTCAGGTGAGTCTGTTAAGACTCCTGCCCCTAGGGGTACCTGGGTGGCTCAGTTGGTTAAGTGTCCAACTTCAACTCAGGTCATAATCTCGTGGTTCGTGAGTTTGAGCCCCAAGTCAGGCTCTGTGCTGACAGCTCGGAGCCTGGAGCCTGCTTCGGATTCTGTGTCTTCCTCTCTCTCGGCACCCCCACCCCCTCCCCCCACCCCCAGCTAGTACTCTGTCTCTCTCTCTCTCTCAAAAAAAATAAACATTAAAAAAAAAAAAGACTCCTGCCCCTAAAGCTAGAGGCGAGGAACCAGGAGGTGCTACTTGCAGATAAAGCAAACATAAACACACACACACACACACACACACACACACACACATTTCCTTTAGAAAGTCTTCCTAAGGTTAATTTTGAGCTGAAGATGGACCAGGCTGGGCCTTGACCTTCATCTGAAACCCCCTCCCCCTTAGACTACTCTCCCCTTCATTTTATCATGCTTCCTCTCCCCAGCCTCCAGCTCCTGAGTCTTTCCAGAGACTGCCATTTGTATCTTGGTCTTAAGGACCAGGCAGGCCTGCTCGGGGAGAGGAGGGTGGGAACGTTTACTCTGGATGCCACTGCTTTTTAAAGACCGAGTCCTTGGTCCTGCGAGGCTTTACGGTCCCAGATGTCCACTCTATACCACTGGTCCCTGAGCTTTCCAAAGTATCACACAGATGCCTCATCAGAGGAAGAGCTACAACAGTAGGGAAAACCCCAGCGTGGCCAGCTTTGGGGAGGAGAGCGGAAGGTGCGGAAGACTGGGGCTATGATTTGATTTGGGGCAGGTGCAATTCAACTTCTGGACAAGGCAGGACTGCTCACGGGCAGCAGCTGTGTTTCTGGTGGTCTCCAGGCTCACCGCAGTGGCCCGTCTCTCCGGGTTAGGGGCGAGGATAAACTCCCCGGTTACTTGTGAACTTCTAGATCCTGAGCTTCCAAGTGCGCTGCCCAGCCTAAGTGGCAGTCTTTCTTCTGTCTCTGAAATCCATGATTGTATTTTAATAATGAACCCCTCAGGCAAAACCGCTGAAGGAAAATGTTCAGCAAAGAGGGTTGAGGTCTTCTGTAGCTTGGTTCCACGGCAATGCCTCCTTTGTTCCTTTGCAGTGTTGTTTCAGTAAAAGGTCCAGCGGTACACTTGGGGGTAGTGTACAAGTTCGGTTTCCCCATGGTTCTGAATGTCTTCATCTAACTCTTAATTCAGGGAAGGTTAATCTTAGGACTGTTAACTCCTATGGGGTCCAGAGCAGGTTTTAGAGGGTCTGTGGACCTCTGGAAATTAACTGTATGTGAAATCTTGTGTGTCCAAGCCTACAGGCATTTTTTGGGGAAGAGGTCCTTAGGTACTCATCGGATATTCTAAGAGATCTGAACACCCCCTTCTTTCCCACACTACAGATTGAGAAGGAGACTCAACGATTTCCAAACTTTTTTTTAAGTTTATTTATTTTGAGAGACAGGGGGAAGGGAGAGAATGAGCAAGAGAGGGACAGAGAGAGGGGGAGACAAAGCATCCAAAGCAGGCTCCGTGCCGACAGCAGAGAGCCTGATGCGGCACTCGAACTCACAAACTGTGAAGTCACGCCCTGAGCCGAGCTCAAGAGTCGGACACTTAACCAAATGCGCCACCCAAGCGCACCCTCCCTTTTTTAAAAAACTCTTTTAGCTTTGCAAAATCACCATTGGCTTGAGTAGAAAATGGCCAGTTGTGCTAAGTGAGCAGATTGCTGGTCAGTTAAAGCTTTACTGCAAATCAATTCCCAGGAGAGAAAGGAGCCGTGAGAGCCTCTTCCGACTATACCCCGTGGGCCCAGAATGATGGAGGCCTCCAGAGAAGCCAGGAGAGGCACTTAGGATTTAGAGAGTCCCTCTCCCTGGCGGTGTCCCCTGAGACACCCTGAGTCTCGATTCAGGGTCTCTGTGTCCTTCTGGAGGTGACGAGGGAGGTGTCAGGCGGGGTACTAAAAGTGCCGCCCAGCAGCCTCTTTTCCCAAACTGTGTTTTGACGTGGGAACAGAGGACTTCTACCTGTGAAGGGCGTGGAGCGGGAGGGGGTAGGCGGCTTCCATTATATTCCCGGCAGAACTTCTCCACGTTCTTACCGCCCCTGGCCTTCTAACGCAGGTGAGGGTGGCAGCTTCCTCCACGAAGAACATGCCTTTTGAGATGACTTTTCTCCTCTTTATGCATGGAGGTGAACCGCTCTCCAGGGTATGCTGTTCAGTGGGAAGGAGCAAGATGCAGACCCACGTTTCCAGTATGCGGACGTTTGTGTGCAAAGGGGGAGAAAGAACGTGATTACATGTGTGTGCGTAGTCAGACCGTGAAAATGTTCTCATCAACTATAAAACTGGCTGTCTCTAATGGAAGCAGGGAGAGCAGGTGGGAGGAGGAGCTTTCACTGGTACCTTTCGGGAGCTTTTGGGTTTTGAGCCTTGTGAATTTTATTACGTATTCAGAAAAATAAAATTTGGCTTAAGATCTGGGAGGCTTCTAATCAAGAAGCCCCCTCCCTGATCCTTGAGCCCCTGCCCGAACCCATGGCCTTGTGCCTCCCTCTGGAGCACGGTGACTCTGGGAACCGGTTGTGCTGACACCGACTCCAATGACGTTTTACGCCTGGGTGTCCACCTCCTTTGTGACCGCACCCGTTTCAAAATAAAATCTCTAGTTTTCTCCAGCTTGCTCAAGTTCAGTTGCACTTACTTTGCCTTGTTTTGTTCTTTGCAGGATCCAAGTGGAGCTATTTTGGTAAGTAGAGATCTTGCATACTTTTTTATTTTTGAGGAGATGGATGGCTGTATTTAATGAGAAAGCCAGAAACTCCACCATCTGTGGAGGTGACAGTGGGGGTTGAGAAGAGCAACTCTGCTATCATTAAAAGGGGGTACCCCGGCTTCTGTAAAGGACGGTTCCACCCAGGTTCCACGCAGCACTTTCTCCAAGCCGAGGAGCCTGCTCTGTGCACTTAAACTGTGAATCCCAGCGTTAAGGTTTCCAGCTTCCTGCAAGGATTTCTACCAAACCTCCCAGGTGAATGTGCCCGGGTTACCTCCAGACTGCAAGGGCCTTGGCTAGGAGAGAGACCTTCTCCTATGGAGGACATTTATTCTCCAAAAAACAAAGAACAAAGGGCTCCTTTCTGGAAGTTTGGCTCAGGCCCCAGGAGTTAAGCTGTCAGTGTGCCTAGGATTAACTTCTTGTTGCCATGTTTGTAAACAAGCATAGTTCAGGGGTAGTGACAGTTAGTCCTTCGTGAAAGAGGGATGCCTGCCTTGTGCATGAGGAGAGAGAGGGACATTGAGTAAGCAATGGGGTTTCTGCGGGATTGGCTCAAGAATGACATTAGCCACTTCTGGCGGGCCTGCAAGGTTAGCAGCCTGAAATCAGCCCAGCTGCTGTGAGCTGGAAATTTGGTCGTCAGCTGGGGTGGGAATGGAGGCCAAGTAGCAGGTCCACTGACAAGCACAGGAATGTTAATAATGTCTTGTTAGGGACGGTCACAAGCAATGGGCAAGATGGACTGGTATAGTGAGGAGGCTGGGACTGCCTCACTGGCACAGGAGGAGTGGTGACAGGCAGAGGAGTTGATCTCGACAGCGTAAGCAGAATCCAAAAAAGGTCTGCCTTAGATGTGCAAAAGCTAGCCTCTGGATGTTTGTTAACCCAGGAGGCACAGCAAAGTCACTGAGCTAATTAACCAATGATCCTACAGGTCAAGGTCCCCTTGGTCCTAGCACTGCATGGCTCCATCATTACTAACATCCCTTATGTATTTGCTGTGTGCAAGGCACACTGCGGAGTGCGTGGGTGATCAGAAGGGTGGGCCGTGGTCTGTACCTGGGAATACTTTAAGCTCACAGTTCAAAGCTAAATAGATAATGACAGGTAATAAATGGCTCAGTGCTCTGATGGTTCAGAGGAGGATAGAGAGGGTTAGGGCTGGATGGTCAAGGAAGGCTTCCTGGAGGAGAAGGGCTTTCACCTGGGCTGTGAAGGATGGAGAGGATTCAGTGTGGTGGTGGATTCAGAGAAGTGGCATTGGCCAAGATGATGATGGGATCACATGAGTGGAGGCAGGAAATAAGGTGGTATTTGAGGGGCAACAAGTACAGAAAGAGGTGGGGCATCTGTGGCTCAGTTGGTTAAGCATCTGACTCGATTTCTGCTCAGGTCATGAGCTCATGGTTCAGGGGATCCAGGCCCCACCCACACTGGGCTCTGCACTGACAGTAAGGAGCCTGCTTGGGATTCTCTCTGTCTCCCTCCGTCTCTCTGCCTCTTGCACACACACACACACACACACACACACACACACACTCTCTCTCTCTCTCTCTCTCTCTCAAAATAAATAAACACATATTTAAAAAAAAAAGAGTTATAGGGGAGTGATTAACTCTAAGTTCGGAAAGATAGGTTGGATTGAACAGGGGAGACAGGCAGGGGCAAGGCAGAGCTTTCCCACTTTTTCCATAGATCGAGGGGCAGGGCCGGGAGTAGTCTGTGTTTTAGGGAGAGTAATGTGGTGGTAGGGGCTGAAGAGGGAAGGAAAGGGCAGGGCAAGGGACGTGACAAAGGAAGAACCCACAGAGTCTGGGCCCCAGGGCTCCTCGGGAGGGTCAGTGTTGGGGGGGGGCATCAGGAGCGGTGCAGAAGCGTTTCTTCCTGACCACGGGCTCTGGCCGGCACCTCTGTAGCAGCCCCCTGCTGAGGAAGCAGAGGGCAGAGTCTAATGGTGCGTGACATTCGTGGGGTGAGCACAAAGACAGATCTGGCTTCCTGTTAGTGACATGAGTACACGTGATGTGGAGTCAGCCCTCAGTGGGGGCCAGTGAAGGAGGACGAATGAAGGATGGCTGGGGACGGGTCCAGGCTGGCAGCGGGCACCTGTGCTCAGCGTCACCTGGCGAAACAGAGGGCCTGGCATAGGTGCTCGGGGGAAATGGTTTCCAAACAGTGAGGGCTGCCCTGAATGAGGCGAGTCCAACCAAATGCCACGTGCTAGTTTTCCCAGGCTGCAGACCTCAGCTACTCTGCACGTAAATGCGGGTGAGTCATCCTGAACCAGGGACCTCCCAAGGCCTGGAACACAGGGTAGGACTTCTAGAAGCACATGGAAAGAGAGCTCTTACCCCCTCCCCCTCCACAAAGTCACCAGGCTGAGCTCCCGGATGGCCCGCCTGCAGACAGGAGAACCCTCTGATAGGCAAGATGCCCCCCCCCCACCCCCGGTCCTGTGCACCCCTCTGGGGTGGCTGGGGCAGCAGCTGGGTGCGTCAGCGGGGTTTGGAGCTGCCGAGCAGGCCCTCCCCACCGCTCGTCGGTCCCAGATCAATCCTGCTGAGCCCGGGAAGCTCCGCCGACTCTGGACTGGAGGGCACTTCCAGTCAGGTTGTCCTGTGAGCGGGAGATAAACGCCAGCCCGCTCAAGTCACTGTCTGCTGACGGAGGTCAGGGTAGCCGGGGCCCTCATGGGGTGGAGGTGACTGGAAGGAGGCACCAGGAGGGTGCTGGTCACGGTTAGTTCCTTGGTGTGGGTGCTGTGCTCAGAGGGGGGAGAATTCATCAAGCTGTTCACGGATGCACTGTTCTGTACGTGTGTTATATTCAATAAAAGAGTCAACCAATTCCAGCTGGCTGGGAGAGTCATCCTTACCCTGGAAGTTTTTTTTACTTCTCCCCCGACAAAAATGCCCCCCAGACCCCTTAGTGTGTTCAAAACGACAGAGCAGCCAAAAAGGATGAATGTGTTGGAACTAATGACCTAAGGACACGTCAGATGAGCAGAGAACGGGTGCCGTGCCCCATGCCTGAGCATAGCAGTCATTGCTACGGTGCTCCTTAGATGTGAGCTAGCTCAGAAACAGATACCATCATCTGCTAGAGATTTGGGAGATAAAAGATAAGCCTTCAAAGGAGATGGGATGGATGGGGAACATGGGGCGGGCGTCCCACTCTCCTGGAGTCGGGGCCCTGCAGGACATCCGCTGGGTCAGCCCCACCATCCTGGTGCAGGGAACTCTGGAACGACGGTGGTGTGGCCTGGGGGCACCGGGCAGTGGGCTGCAGCCCCTCACAGGCCCTATTGCCCAGCGTCTCTGCCATGTGGCCAGAAGGCCCTGGACTCTGGCAAGACTCCGTGTGATCCAGGCCCTGTCACTGCATTCCTCATGCTGCTCCCCTTGGTCCCAGACAATAGATTCCCTGTCTTAAAGGATTTTCCTTGGGAATCAGGCAGGGATCCTTTACGGGGCAAACCTCTCTGGTTTTCCCGACTCTGGGCTCCACCCACCTTCTGTCCCAAATCTTCTGGAACACTAAATTGCCACAAACAAGCTTTCCCTGACACATGACATCCTTCCCAAGGCCTCCCCAAACTCTACAGGCTAGATACGAAACAAGGGGGAGGTTGGGGGAAAAACTCTTCACTTTCTATTCTTTAGTATAGATAAAGGCAACTTGTGACCTCACTCTCAAATGTAGTATGGGAAGCAGACTAAGAGCTAAAGGGAGAACTTAAAACACAGGTAGGAAGCACGTGCAATTAGTTAAGAACAGATCTTGTCTTAGGACTCCTGGGTGGCTCCGTTGGTTAAGCGTCCGACTCTTGGTTTCGGCTCAGGTCATGAGCTCGTGGTCATGAGTTCAAGCCCCATGTTGGGCTCTGTGCTGAGCTCGGAGCCTGCTTGGGATTCTCTCCCTCTCCCTTTCTCCCTGCCCCTCCTCTGCTCTTTCTGTCTCCCTCTCTCTCAAAATAAATGAATAAAAAAAAAAATAGCTCTTGTCTTTACCAAAGGTAAGAGGCCCAACCAACTCCAAACACCCCAGTGACCCCCCCCCGCCCCTCCCCCGATTCCAGTTGCTGTCCTGAGGGTGAATGCCAAGAGGCACCGAGCACAGTGAGGAGAGACAGCAGGAAAAGGCTGGAACACGTTTCTCATACCAGGGAACTGAATCCCCAGCCCTATGCCTTAGGGATTTCCCTTGAGGCTAGCAATCCAACCCACTATCATTTATGAAATCTGTGCTGTTGTTCCAGTTACTTCTAACTGAGGTTGTGACATCCAGGGTCTGTTAGGATGTGGTATGGTCTGCCTACTCATACTCATTTCTCATCTCTTCTGAGCTGTGGAATTGAGGTTTGTGTGTTCGGGGGGATCCTGGCCTGTAGCTACCAAAATGCCTGCATTTTAGTGTTCATGGCTGGCCTTACCAGCTGGGTAGTACCATAGGGAAGCCAGGATTCGTTCCTAAAGGCAGGTGTAGTGGCTCGGGAGTGGGGGAGGCAGAAAACCAGGAGGAAGAAGTGGAAAGTGTATGGAACCCAGACCCAGGCAGACCTCCATGAATATCTGCTGGGCCGCTTTCTGGCTGAATGGCCTTAGGGAAGGAACTTAACCTCTCTGAACTTCAGTGTTTTTCAACTACCGAATGGGAGTAATAGCGTCTACTCCGTGGTTCTCAGATCAGTAGCATCAGCGTCACGTGGGACTCGCGATGCCCTTCCCAAACACTAAGAAAGAACTGGAAGAGGAACACATGAAGGAGGCTGGGAGGAAACAGCAACCTCTTCAGCTCCGGTTCTGTGGCAGTAACAAAAGCACCGTGTTTGATTTTGTTAGAAACGCAAAACCTCAGGCCCGTCCCAGATCTGCCTACAAATTAAAAAACTGGGGCTGGGCCCAGCCATCTATTTGGGGAAGCCCACCCGAGGATCCTGAGGCCCACTGGTGTCTGAGAAGCATGGGTCTGCTTCATGGAGGATTGAGTAAGATCACGTGTGGAAAGAGCCTAGTGGAGCCTGGCACATAGTGAGCCCCTAATACAGCTAATCACCATTTTCTTTCCCTCCACCCCACAGAGGGGAATTATATTGGCTAATATGTGGGAAAATGCCTTGTAAACCCTATCGCACCAAACGGACGTGATCTGGGTTGGGAGGGGGTTGCTTCTTCGGGCTTTTCTGAATTGCCTGAGCTTTTAATAGCAAGGAGGTACTCCTTTTGTATTCTGAGCAAATGGACATTTCCTTTGTGAGAAAGAAAGGGACCGGGCAAAAAACACGAGCTCCTCACAGGCCAGAATGTTCCTTCTAGCTCTGTCCATTAGGCCAGGGAGAAGTCAGACATCATCTCCCTGGTGCTTTTCTGGCCTCTAGGGACCAGATACCTGGCTCCACAGCCATAGCCACCTCAGCCACCTCAGCCAGACAGCTGAAGTCACTGCAGCTTCCTTGGCCTCCCGACCCAGCCCCTGGGAAGCGCCAAGGCTGATCCTTGATTTAGGATGCCAGGGTGGAGGTCTGAACCTGGGCAGAAACCTGAGGCTGGGCTGTGAGGATTGTGAGCTAAGTAAGCCCAGCCCCAGGCAGAAACCCTCACCCACCTGAGGCAGAGTCAAGCTTTGGGACCGCAGGGTGAGAGCTGGCTGACTGGAGCTAGGAGCAGGTCTCCTCAGGGGCCCCATCAGGCCTTCTGCGGTGCTCAGACTTGCGCCTCCTGCCCTTTGCCCCAGGCCTCCTGGTGAGGGCAGAACAGGGCCCCCCAGGAGCTGGTGAAAGCCCTTGGCAGCCCAGCCTCAGCACTGAACGGAAAGGAACCTCTGGGGTAAACTGGCTCAAAGGAAGATTTAAAGCAAAAAAAGGCTGAATTCAAAGCAGGTGTGTGAAGGAGGCTCTAGGCAGGGACTGGAAAGTCTGGTTTTCCGGGAGGGAGAGAATGGATCCGAGACCGTTTCTGCAATCCCCTGGGCGGGAGGGCCTTCCTTCCTGCTCTGTTACCGTCCTATGCAGCGACACCCACAGGGGTGAGGGGTACAGAAGCCCAGAAGCACAGCCAGACTTCCAGGGGCCACACCATGTGGCCAAGTGCCTGCCTTGGACAAGGACCATAATGGCTTGATTCTCAGACGCACATTTCCCCCACATTTTAGCATCTCTGAAATAGGGACATACCATCAATGGTGTCTGGAAGCAATGAAATATGGTAGTTGTTCCACAAATACTCACTGAGAAGCACCCTGTTACATGCTAAGAACACGAGGAAAGGAGCTGAAATGATTACTTTTGATAACTCAATAGTGAAAACAGTGGGGGCAAAAAAGTGTAAAAATAATGGCTGGTACGCACACTGCCCAACACAGCATACGGGAATGATGGGTCATCATATTTGATTTTAAACTATAACGTTTTCCCATTTTCGGTTGATGTATGCTTTCTGTTTGATAATATTACAAGTACTCATAAACAAAGTAATTTAGGAGCTTTTTTTTTTTTTTAACAAAAGTGTTTCTTTAAGAAGCAAGCTCCCTGATTTCCTCACAAGCACTCGATTTTATGCCAACCAGGAAGGAAGAAACGCCAGCTGCACCTCCTTCTGCCTATAAAGGCTGACTCAGAACTGGTGTAATTCGGAATGGTTTGTTTAAATCATCTTAACTTTTTAAATGGTTTTGCAACCATTAACTGGTGACTAGATCAGTTGGGTGACTCCTGGGTGAACTGGATGAGACCCGTCCAGACACCAGCACAGTCAGGGCAAGGTTCAGGCAGCCCCCACCTTCCAGGGGCTGATCACTCTGGAAAGGCTCCTTATGTTCAAAGTGAGATTTACTTAAAGCAGGGAACAAGGACATTGGCAAATGGTGCCTAGTGCTGTCGTAGCAGCGGCTGTTCCTGGGTGTTCCACCTTCTGGGAGGTGGACGAGGAGTGGAGAAGTGAGAAAAGGTGACTTTTAAGGTTGTTGAACAAAAACTCCCCCCCCTCCCCAAGACATTTTGTAGCAAGTCTGAGGCAATCATGCAAATGACTGTTTCCCTTTTGGCTTTGGCCACCAGGAAGCCCAGAGGCAAATTGGTGGCTCTGACTCGAGTAACTGTCTATTCTTCTATGACCTACAAATCTAAAGATTCTTCCTTATATCACCCTTCTGGTTTCTAGATATTTTTCCTGGTCCTGAGCCAAAAGGTTACAACAAATAGCTTTCTGGAATTTTTAGCTAGAAGGGACCTTATAGTAGGGATACTCTAGATTTCTACCACTCTTTTTTATTCTGCCCCCTCCATGGGCACCACTGCTTAAAAGATTTGTTTTAGCAAATTAATACATTAATGAAATAATCTTTCTCCTTTGTTATTAATCAAAGATGCACATAAAAACCAATCAGAGTTTTCAGTTAGCCCAAGATAATTGGTTCACATTCACTCCACAAATATTGAGTGAATACTAAGTGCCAAGTATTGGACTAGATGCTAAAGAATGACGAGTAAGGCATGGTCTCTACCATTGTGGAACTGTGAATCTGGGAGGAGACAGTGAATTAGACAGGGCCTTACAATACAGAGAGATGAAGCATGGAAGAGACCTCACCTAGGGTTTGGGGGAAAGGACTAGAGAAAGCTTTCCTAGAGGAGGTGATATCTAATCTGAGATCTGGAGGACAGATAAGAGCAAGCCAGGCAAAGGGCAGGGCATGAAAGGGCACTGGGGGCCAAGGGACAAACTATGCAATGACCACCTAGGCTGGTATGTTCTAGGGACCACCCAAGAACCTTGATGAGGGGGACTGGGGCTGGGGAGGCAGGCCAGGGCCAGAGTGTGACGAGTGTGAGCCAGCTGAGGAGTTAGGACCTCATTCTGGAGGCAGCAGGGGACTGCTGGAGCATTCCAAGTACAAACCTGAGGTGATCAGATGAGCAGTTTAGAAGGATCATCTCAGCTGCAGGGTAGAGAGTGAATGGAGCGTGAACACTGGAGAAAGGGAGGCCAGAGGGATGTGGGAGAGGGGCTTAGGGGTCTGAACCACGGGAGGGGGGATAGGGGTAATGACCTGTTGGTATAAATCAGCTGGAAATGTAGACACCTAACAGAAATGTAGACACGGTGAAGCCTGATTGTGGATGAGTGCCTTTCTCTGTTCAAACTGGCATCCAGACTGCCATATTGCCTACGTGGGATCCTGGGGTGTGTGTATGTGTGTGTGTGTGTGTGTGTGCGTGTATGGGACACTGATGTAGCCAAACCCCACCCCCACTTACAAATGAGGCAGGGGAAACTCACAGTTCCACGGTGGCCCAAACAGAGCAGGAGGCACCGAGCCAGGACCAGAACTTGTGTCTCCCGGTTCCCATTGCATGTGCTTTCCCGGTCATTTTGCGGATGTTTATTTTATACCAGGTGTTGCATGCCCTAGACTGCACATCATGACATTGTGTAAAAGCCCTTGAGGAAAGGCAGTGATTTTTTTTTTTAAAGTAAATAATGTAGATTTGCCAGGAACAAATTATGCCAAATTAACGTACTTTTCTTCCCCTCGTCAGGATAAAAGGCTTAGTGGTTAAAGAAAACACAATACGTTTTGACATAGATAAATATCTGATAAGGTTCCATGTGCCACACTCATGGGAAATGTAGATCAAGGACCAGTGTGGTTGGTAGGAAAAAAATCAATAGATTCCACACACACACACACCCCCCCCCCCCGCCATCGTTACCGTTGGCAACACACGGCTGTTACTGTTGTCGGGGTTCCTCTGGGGGCATTCCTGAATCAATACCCTTCTCAGATTCTTAGGAAGAGGAAGGGCAGCTAAAGGAATGTGATCATTGGAATCAGAAGGATCAGCGTTGGAAGGAAGAGTAGGGAGTAGAGGACGAATTGAGGTGAGGAAGCAGGTCAGAAAAGGAGGTCAAGTGAGTGGGCTGGGTGGCAGGGGCAGAGGGAGCATCTAGTCGGCAAGTGTCGTGTGAGCACGGGACACTGCAGGGTTAGAGGCAGCCGGCAAGACTGAAGAGGAATGCCTGACCATTGTGCTCTGTCCTGGTTCCTCAGGAAGGAGGGTGTGCCTATGCACCCACATACACATGCACACATGCACGCCCACATCCATATTCATGTGAGTATCTGCTTTCTGAGATGCGTCTGTACTCACACACGCTCACAATTCCATCCCCTAGCCTGTGAGCTGGCGTAGCCTCTCGGCTGGCTTCTGAGCCATGGTCTGTTTACACACTCAGCTTGGAGGGACCCTCAGGTGCAATCTTACAAGTGACTCCTCTGTGCCTCCTTCTGGCAGTGACCCAAGAACCTCCCCGGCTCTTGATAAACCTTTGGGTGCGATGCTTCAATGTGTCCGTCAGCAAGGATGAAGGAGGGAGTGTCCCATCCCTGAGTATGGAAGGTGTGCAAGTAACACTGAGTATGCAAAGCTGCCCGGTCCGAAAACTTACTACACCCTGGAGAGAAATGGAGAACTGCAGGAACTTAGTGTTCTCCTTTCACATAACTGTCCCCCGAAGCACAGGTGCCTCTTGGGTTGGTAATAATAGCCAAGCGCTTGCTTTCCAGTGAAGATTAACGTGTCCAGTTATCACTGGAGAAGTTTTTGCTTCAGTGGCTTTTTTTTTTTTTTTTTTTTTTTTTAGCATAAGCCTACTGCAAGCAGGGCAGTGTTCTAGGGCCTCTGCAGGGTACGGGGCTGAGCAAGGAGCCATTTCCAGCCTCAAGGAGGGTCATCCAGAAGGAGCACATAACTGCATGGCCTGTGGGGAGCGACACCCTCCCCATAGGGGCTGCCTGGACAGATGCACAGACCCCAGCCCAGGCAAGATGCTTGGGAAACATTGGTTGAGTGAAGGAGGAAAGAAGGGTTTATTTCTCTGCGTATTTTTGGCTTTGGGAGTTGGGGAAGTCACCAGGGAGAAGGTGACACTTGATCTGGGATGATAGGATTTCAGAGGTAAAAGCCAGTCTGAAACGAAATGCCACATCACCACGCATATCTCATTAGAAGTAAACGGAGACACACAGGGAACCCTAGATTTATTTTCCAGCGAGGCGAAAGGGAGAGCTTGCTCGAAAAGGTTGGCAAATGGCCCGCAAGAGAAAGGATTGAGACAATTTAGCTCAGAATGGCCCAGGGCCCAGCCTGTCTTGGGAGTCTGTCACATCTAGACACTGATCTTACGCTACCACATTTATTCCTCATGACAGGGATGGGAGGAGGTGCTGTCACTTTCATTTTCTGAGTGAAGCTCAGGGCATCGATGACATGTGCCCAAGGTCACACAGCTTGTAAGTGGCAGAGCTGTGCTTAGCAGCTCAGCCTGAGGGCTCCAAAGCCCTCCTGCTGTGCCTCATGCCTCTCCGGAAAGGGGATAGTAAGAAGTAGCCGGGATGAGGTCTTCAGGTGGGAGAGACCCATGAAAAAGCAGCTTTTCTCACTAGACAGGAAAACTGAGGGAGTAGCTTTAAGTAACAGCAAGAGTGCTGTAGGTTAGCTATCAGAAAGAACTTCCTCATTGTGAAAGCTGGTAAGTGAAGGATTGAGCTAACATCAGGCCCGTGTTTCGAGGCCAGTCACCCTTCACTTTAGTTCAGCTTCCACCAAGGGTAACTGCAGAAAGTTTGTCTTTTACCAGATCCTTTCTTTTCATGATTCCCAGACTCCCTGGGGAATGTTTACAAGGTCACAAATGCCTCCATGGCTGCTCCTCCTCTCTAGCTCTGGACGGTTACCCAGGGCCTACCTGCCGGTCACCTCTTAACCACCCTGTAACCAATGCCGATGCCCGGGCTCTGTACCCTATAAAGTGCGCTGGGAGCTGCCATGGTGGCCAGTATGAACTGCCAAGGTCAGAGCCCAGCCTTGCTACTCACTGGCAGTATGACTTTGGGCATATTATTCAAACTTCTGTGCACCAGTCACCTCCTCTATTAAATGAGAGTATAGTACCTATGTCATAGGGCTCGTACGCAGATTAAATTAACAGATGTTACGCATACAGAATGGGGATTGGCAAACTATGCCCCGTGGGCCAAAGGCAGCCTACCACCTGTTTCTGTAGCCGAAGCTTTCTTGGTGTGTGGCTCCATGCATCCACTGACGCAGTTGCTAGGACCGCTTTTGCACTATAGCAAAAGGACCGGATAGTTGTGACAGAAACAGTACAGCCTGCAAATCCTAAGATATTTTACTCTCTGGTCTTTTGCAGAAAATATTGGCCAACCTCAGATACAGAGTGATACCTGGTACATAGTAAGCGCTCATTATATGGTAGTGTAAAAAAACAAAAACAAAAACAAAAAACACTAACACTAAAAAACAATTCATTAGGCCTTGGGATTTAGCAAAAAAAAAAAAAAAATTGGTTCAGGCCCTGGAATGACACAGGCAATTACAGTCTACAGATCTCCCTGAGGGCAACAATCATCCCTTTGCCATGGGTCCCCTACCACCATGTAGGCACCGGCCTTCGTCTCCTGGCCTGGAGTCCTCCTGACTGTGTTCCCTCCTCCCTGACACCAGGTTTCTATTCCTCTTTGTGGCCCCAGGATGATTCACAGTGAGAGCACCCAACTCCTTCAAGAAAAACCTCCTCTGCACTGTATGACCTGGTCCTTCTTCCATACCGCCGAGAAGAGGAAGTCACAATAGACTAGCCTGGGGCTTCTCAGCCTCTACACTGCTGACATTCTGGGCAGGATAATTCTTTGTCGTGCGGGGCTGTCCTGTGCATTGTAGGATATTTAGCAGCATCCCTGGCCTCTACCCATTAGATGTCAGTAGCACCTGCCAGCTGGGATTCCAAAAATGTCTCTAGTCATTGCCAATGTCCCCGGAGGGGTAATGTCACTCCTCTTGACCACAATGACTTAAACTTTGGAAATAACATCACAAGTGGGACAACAATGTTCCTGTTCAGGACACCTAAATTCATATTTAGAAAAACAGTGTTCTTTGCAAGGACACAGACCTGTTAAAGATGCACCCAGGTTGTATCATTGGGTCACTAAACAGAACGCTTAGCGTCTCAGCCTGAAACACGAGCATTTGGATGGCTACAGCAGGGTTACGTTTTCATAGCAACATTGGGTAGTTCCAGGCCTCAGGTGTGTAGAGCTAAGAAGGCTTATCCAAGTGCTCCATCCTACAACACGGGGAGGGCTTCCCCGTGGACAAATTTCTGGCTCCTCCCCCAGAATGTTGAAGGTGCTTATGAACCCCACACCTGCCCCACCCCTTGTCCCATGCCAATCTTCCAGCTTCAAGGGTTTGTACATCTGACTCTACCTCAAGTGACAGGAAGAAACTGCTGGCTGCTATAAAATAACAGTTCATTCACAGAGTCACTTATTCTTGCCAGCAGTCCTTAATGATTCCTTTTTGGGCTGGTCCTGGGATTAGAGACAAGCACGACACAGCCCTTGCCTTCAATGGGTTGACAGCCAAGGGACCCGCAGACATGTAAACAGGCAATTAGAGTGGAGCAAATTAAGTGCTATGACAATGTGTGCTGGAGCTGTGGACACGGAGAGATGACAACAAGCCTCAATTTGGAGGCAGAGTGACTGTCAGGCCTGCCTGAGGAGCTGTTTCTTGAAAGACAAAGGAGCACAGCAAGAAGAGCATGTGAATGTTTATGTGCATGGGTGGTGTGTGTTTTAGGGATGAGGATGGCTTTCCACTGAAGGCAAGAGAGGTCCAAAAAGCAGGTAAGAGTGTGTGGAGTGGTTAGAGAATCAGGGTGGCAGCAGCCTAGTGTTTGAGGAGTGGTGTTGGGAGCTTGTTCTCCCTAGGTCTCTTGTGTTTCAGCAAATCTGTGGGCAGAGGCACTGATGGCTTTTGTTCCAGACAATCATTTCAAGGATGTGTATGTAGCAAATAGTTTTAGAAGACAGAGACAGTGTCTCCCTCCAGGGCAGAGAGCAGGTTTGTTTGCTATCCAATAAGATAAAGACAGTATCTCCCTTGGGGGTAAAGTTGGGCAGGTTTTCCCAACTTGGGAGTTGCTTGGCCATGATGCGGAGCAGTTGGCATGTGCAGGTGTCACCTGGCCCTCGTTGTAGTACCCTGTGGAATTGGGGCTTGGGAAACAGACACAAATGTCACTCTGCTACTGCTGTGAGTATTAAACTGTCTTTTGTCTCTGACTCAGGAGTCTCGTGTCTTTCCCATGAAACTGTGGTAGCCTAACTTGTTAGTCTGGTTGAAATTTTAGGTCCCCCCTCCATTGACCTCAGATTTTTGACAGGTGGCAGTGGGGAAAGCAAAGGCTGGAGAAGGGGGGATCACAAAGGTCTTGAGGGCTGCAGCAAAGGCCTTGGGATTAATCCTAAAGGCTTGAAGAGCCACTGAAGAATTTTCAGTAATGTTCAGAAGTGGTGTGAATTAGTGTGGAGAGGCGAGGGCTGTGGGGTAAGCCTGGAGAGACAAGGCCAGACAAGGCGGACAGACATGGAGCTGTGGGTCTGAACAAAGGCTGTGCCAGTGGGAACACATGAAGGCCAAGTTTAAAAGAAACTTAATGTGGTCCTTGATAGCACTTTTGCTGATAGAGGAGTCAATCCAGGTAACTCAATGCATGCCTCTTTAGACCTTTCATGCTCTGACATTTCTGAAGCATATAGACTGGATATCTCCTAGAAGGTCTCTCAATTTGAGTTTGTCTGAGGGTTTCTCATGAGATTAGGCTGTCCGTTTTGGCATGAATACCGTAGAAATAATGTGTCCTTGAATATCTATGTATTTCATCAGGAGGCTCTTGATTGGTGATAATTTTGATCACATGGTTAAGATAATGCCTGTAGCTTTCCATTTTAACGTTACCATAGGCAATCTATGGGAAGATCCTTTGAGACTGGGTACAAAAAATTTGAATGTTGATTGTATATTAGGTAACTGTACTAATTGTTAAATTTCGTGACTGGGATTGTTATATTGTGATTATGTTGGACAATGTCCTTGTTCTCAGGAGACAGACATGTAAGTATTTAAGTACAGGAAGGCATGAGGTCTAAAACTTCCTCTCAAAAGATAGCCCCAACTGGTGATGGTTCAACTTACAATTTTTCCACTTTAGGACGGTGTGAAAGTGATACGCATTCAGTAGAAGCCATACTTGGGATTGTGAATTTGGATCTCTTCCTTGGCTAGGGATACCTGGTGTGATTCCATTCGGTGACACCAGGTAGGGCGGCTGCAGCTCCCAGGCAGTCACACCATCACGAGGGTACAGACCTGAGGGACTTACAACCATCCTGTATCCAGACAAGCACTCTTTCACTTTCAGCCCAGCACTCTACAAATTACATGAGATAGTCAACACTCTCTCATAAACTAGGCTTTGTGTTAGATGCTTTTGCCCATTTGTAGGCTAATTTAAGCATGTTTAAGGTAGGCGAGGCTGAGCTAAGATGTTCGAGAGGTTAGGTGCATTTTCAAATTACATGATATTTTCAACTTACAATGGGTGTATTGGGACATAATCCTGTCACAGGTTGAGGAGGAACTGTAACAACAATAATAATGTGCATATATATGTATATATAGAGCGAGTAATAAAGCAGGTGTGGCAAAATGTTAACAACTAGTGACTCTAGGTGAAGAGTACATGGGAATTCATTGTGGTACCTTCAATTTTCCATACATTTAAGATTTTTCAAAATAAAAAGTCTTTAAAAAAGATACCTGAAAATAAAATCATTATGTCTCTGTGCCTAGCAATGGGGCCAAAGGAGAGGACAGGAAGAGGTAGATTGGGTTTCCAGGCTTTGGTGTGGTGGGTGGTACCATCAGCTGAGACAGAGAACCTTGAAAGAAGTAAGGGAGGTTTTGGAAGGAGGAGGGTAAGAGAGGAAAATATGGCAAGTTTGGTTATTCTTTTTTGATGGTTTGTCTGTCTGTCTGCCTTCCTCTCCAGCCATGTCTGGTTTCAGGGAGCCATGGACATCGAATGGGGACATCCAGTAGGCAGCCGGTCTGGAGCTCAGGAGGAAACTGCGTAGGGCAGAGGTGGTGTTGAAACCATGGGAGGGGATGGCCTCAGTCCGGAGGCATGTGTGAAAGTAAAGAAAGAGCCAAGAACAAAACCATAAGACAGCTGTCATTAAGGGGGCAGTGAGTTACAGATAGTGGAAGAGGAGAGGTTTCAGAAACGGGGGTGGGGGCATTGGGTTCAAGGGCTGCAAGAAAAACGAGGGCTGAAGAGTCTATTTGAATTCAGTGGCACATGGACCCAGAAGTCAGAGTCGCAGGGCAGGGAGTCTGAATGGGAAGTGAAGACGCAGAAGCCAGCAGCTTAAACAATTCTTGTGAGATGCTTGGCTGAAAAGTGGAGGAAAGATATCACAGTAAAAGCGAAAGGGGAAGTACTCGTTCTAGTAAACAGACATCCAAGGTCCACAACTAAGTATTTTGCCAAGGCCACATTCAACTTAGATATCCAGTTTTGTCCCTCACCTACTGTCTAACCCCGAATGCAGTCACGGTTTGTCACCCCCAGGTTCACCCTTTTAACAAAGGGGTGGGGGTGGCGTTGGAGACAAGCAGCTTCTTGTCAGCTAGAGGAGACGGCTGTACCAATGATTCAGAGCACCTGAGACATTTTCACATCTCTCTTCGCCAAAGAGCCTGTCACAAAGGCAGCCTCTGCCCACTTAATTTGCCCTCCCACCAACTTCCTTCTTGTGGGAGGGCACACGGCTACACCACATTGTATGGAACATGCCTTTGTTAGCATGATGATGGAAGGTTCCCCTTTTCATTCAAGTAAGAGCCTCGTTGACCCCTAGACTCTTGTTCTCAGGAAAGCAGCCTGCATTTTCTCCATCTTCCTTTTCTGCTGACTCTAGTCACACTTCTTCTAAAACCCTCACAGGAGAGGCACTGATGCTTTATTACACAACAGAATAGCAATTTAACCAGAGTCAGATATTTAAACTACAATAAAAAGCAACAATACGAATGAATAAATGAAGGTATATCCATACAAAGCGATAGAATTCAGCTATAAAAAGGAAGTACGGATATATGCTACAATATGGATGCACCATGAAAACAGTTCTATGATGTGAAAGATGCCAGACAGAAAAGCCACATGTTGTACGATCTGCTTAGATGAAACATACGGAATAGGCAAATCCATTGAGACAGAAAGTAGATTAGTGGTTACCAGGGGTTGGAGGTGGGGATGGGAAATGGGGGATGAGGATGGGGTTTCCTTTTGGGGTGACGAAAATGTTCTGGAGCTAAAGAGTGACGATGTTGCACCACACTGTGAATATACCAAGTGTCACTAATGGCAAACTTATGTTATATATATTTTACCACAATGAAACATTAATTAATTAAAAAAAAAAAAGCAATCTTACCCTGACGATGGGGAGTAAAAGCCGGGGCTCCAACTTCAAGGCCTTTGATCTGGAAAGGGCTTTTCATCAGCTCTTCTCAAATTGGCTGCACATTAGAATCACCTGGGAAGCTTTTTAAGGCTTCCTGTGTCTGGATCCCACCCAAGACCAATTAAACCAGATGTCAGGGGCTGGGGCCAGGGGCACACTTAGAAGCTCTCAGAGATGCCAGTGTAAATCCAGGGTTAAGAAACACTGCTGTAGACAGTGGTTCTCAAAGTGTGGTCCCCAGACAAGCAGCATCAGCCTCACCTGGTAGCTGAATCAGAAACTCTGCAGGTGGGGCTCAGCAATCTGTGTTTTAAAAAGCCCTCCAGGGAATTCTGATGGTCACTCAAGCTTGACAACAGCTGTTCTGAGACTAGACTGAACCACTGGTCTACTGGGATAGAAAGATAGAAAATACTATTTTGAAAAGTGTATGTGTTACTAGGAAAGAGAAATGCCAAGGGCTCTACAGGAGCGCAGAGGAGTGGGAAACACTCTGTCCTGTGTTAGGGGGAGAGAGGGGCAGGGAGAGATATTTACCCTCGTACCTCCACCCCCCCCCCACAACTCCAGTGCTACTGTGGGGGTACCTCTAGATATGGCAAGCAGAGGGGAGGGGCTTCTGAGGGCTAGCAGAGAGTTGAGTTGGCGGTCAGTCTCACAGCTCACCTCTTCTCCCCCTACTGCCACAGCTAAGCCAGAAATGACACCAAGCAAGGCTTGATCCTCTCAAACTGGCCCAGCTGACGCCAGCATCAGCTCTCCCTCTCAAGCTGGCCCAAATACTAATGGAAATAACAAAGAGGAAAGTTTGAGATAAAGTACAGATTAAAGCATCTTTAGAAAACTTTTCCCTTTTCAGGGCGCCTGGCTGGCTCAGTCGGTTAAGCATCTGACTTCAGCTCAGGTCATGATCTCAAGGTTTGTGAGTTCAAGGCCTACATTGTCAGGTCCTCCGTCCCCCTCTCTCTCTGCCTTTCCCCCCTCTCATTCTGTCTGTCTCCCTCAAAAATAAACTTAAAAAATAAACTTTTCCCTTTTTATTAACCCGTAACATAAAATCCAAGGAAGAAGAATGGGCCTCCTTCAGCAATCCAGCTTTAAGCTGTATAAATAATAAGTAACCCTGACTCTCCAGTCCTTGCTCACTGCCCTGTCTCTGACTCATTTGTAACATTAACAAAGGAAAATGCCAGTTTGATTCCTTGGCCTCCACTTGTTTATAATAAAATCATAAGACCTCATCCACCAATCATTAACCCACAGCCCTGCTAGCCTCCTTTCCTTCCGGGCAGGATCTTGGTTATTGTGGCCATGCCTCTCCACTTGACTGGCAGGAAAACAGGCAGAAACGGCAGAACATGGCCTTCTGCAGGGGGGCCAGAACCCAGCTAGGGTGGACTCTGTGGGAACTCCCTACTCCCCATAGGCTGAACCCACTGGACTTCTATGAGAAGCTGTATATCTTTTAATCAACTTTGGAAGTAAACTGCAGGACCTATAAAGTATATATTAAATAGTTTTAAAACGTGGCTCCCATGTCCTAATGACATCTTCAGGATGTGTGGTTTCAAGATGGATTTAGAGGGGGCCCCAAAGGCTGCCTTCTCCTCTGAATGGGGTCCTATGGCCTAGCCATGCTCCATATGGCTCTAGCCACAGGACCATGACTGATGGCCTTCAGGGAAAGGTGGGTACCAGCTCCCTGAAAGGGGGACCTAACAGAGGAGTGTACATGAGCAGGTGCCGAAAGATTCGTTGTCATAGGGCGATGCCCATCTTGGGCATGGGGAAGCCAGATATATCCTAGGTTCTTTCTGAGTTGATACATCACATGCATATAAAATACATAGGCTCTCTGCTGCAGCAAGTCCTCTGAGCTTGTGGTGCCCTCTCTCTGGAATGCCATCCCTCTGTTTTTGCTCATGGTTGGCTCAGATCCATCCTTTCCGTCTCAATTTTAATGGCACCTCTTCTGAGAAGCCTTCCTGTAGCACCTGGTCCACAGTGATCCCTCCATTTTCTCCATCCTAGTCCTTGCTGATTTCCTTCATAGCACTGACTGGAGACTGTAATTATTATATTTATGTATTGGTTTGCCTATTTGCACTTTATTATCAGACTCTTCCTCTGGAATGGATGCTCCATGAGGACAGAGACCACATCTGTTTTGTTCTCCATTGCATCTTCAGTACCCAATACAGTGTCGGGCACATAGTAGGCACATTTGTTGGAGAAATGAATGAATGAACTTCAAAATTAAGTAGCATTCCAAGGAGGGGCGCCTGGGTGGCGCAGTCGGTTAAGCGTCCGACTTCAGCCAGGTCACGATCTCGCGGTCCGTGAGTTCAAGCCCCACGTCAGGCTCTGGGCTGATGGCTCGGAGCCTGGAGCCTGTTTCCGATTCTGTGTCTCCCTCTCTCTCTGCCCCTCCCCCGTTCATGCTCTGTCTCTCTCTGTCCCAAAAATAAATAAAAAACGTTGAAAAAAAAAATTAAAAAAAAAAAAGTAGCATTCCAAGGAGAGTAGCAATTTCCTCCTCTATTCAACATTTGAATACCCATTTTTAATTGCAAACATGATCGATTTCATTAAATGTGTTCAAACTTGATACACCATCTGTGATCACTTCCACTTAAGTATATACATGCCAGGACTAGGTCCATTTTCATTATATAGTCAGATCCTTTGGGGGACTGACCGAAAACTTTTATTGCACTGAAACTTTGACTATTGGTTGAAAAAAAGGCATGTCAACATCCACAATATGTAGACCTTGTAAACCTTCCCACGATGGTTTTATCTGTTGGCACAAGTTTTGATCTGACTTTGTGTTTCGGCGGCCACGCTGAAGAGACACGCCCTGGAGCCTGTGGCACAGGACTGGCTTCCCAGGCAGCTGCCTGCACAAGGGTTCACAGAGACACGGAGATGAGTCTACCTCAGAGAGGATGACCATGAAGAAATGTCAGGGGCAGCAGGTGGATCTGAGGGACCGACTTAAAGGCTCAAAGACAAACCTCAAAATAGGATGACAATGAATGCATTTTGGTTTTTGTCCAGACTCATCGGATACAGTGCAAGTTACAGACAATGTTTTTATTAAAATTTTTATTATTCTTCAGCACATAGGATGTACAGTCAGGGAGAGAGAATAATCGGTGAGAAACCGGAATCCGATTGTAGCAGTAACTACATAGCTCTCATCTTCGAAGGCGCTCTCCGTGCTTTTATTATTACAGTATATGTACCAGGCATAAAAATATAAGAAATTACTCAACCCATAAAGTTTTTACTTACCCCATACCATGTCTGCAAACAGGTTATAAAATAATAAAATTATCCTCCATTTACTTGCATAAATTATTATTTGCTTGAGGCAAAGACATACCTCATATATGTACAGAGTAAATACACCCATATTGGGGAGAGATGAAGGGGGGGCAGGAAAGAGAGACCTAAAGCCATTAAACAGAAACCTAGAGCCATATTAACCAGTCATAATCCATGAACCTTACCTGGACCCTGACTCAAACAAACTGTTCAATGAACTTATGTGACAATTGGGGAAACCAGAACAGTCTCTGGATATCTGATGACATTAAGGCATTACTGCCAACAGTTTCTGGATGTGAAAATAATACTGTGGTTATTTTTTAAGACTCCTTATCTTTAATTTTTTTTTTTAGTGTTTATTTTTGAGACAGAGAGAGACAGAGCATGAACAGTGGAGGGGCAGAGAGGGAGACACAGAATCTGAAACAGGCTCCAGGCTATGAGCAGTCAGCCCAGAGCCCGATGCGGGGCTCGAACTCACGGACCGTGAGATCATGACCTGAGCCGAAGTCGGACGCTTAACTGACCAAGCCACCCAGGCGCCCCAAGACTCCTTATCTTTAGATAAGCATCCACAGATTTTCTTCAAAGTAATCCAGTGGTGGGGGGACAGACAAAAACGAAACTAATCATGGATTAACAGATGGGTACATTTTATGGTACCTTTGCACCTGCTTTGAAGTTCTCTGTAATTAAGTTTTAAAACAAGACACAAGATGTATTAAGAAAATATCAAAATATAAGTTCATTTAAAAAAATCACACTGACTTGTTTAGGCTCACTGGCACACTTTGGTTGCATATACTGCAGAATGTGGAGAAAGTTTGTCTTCCCATAGCCAATCCCCTCTGATCAGCATTGCGGGCCCGCTGAGCTCCTGGATTTCTGCCTAGGTTTTCAGTCTATGGGTTTCACTTCCAGGCAGCCTTCAGTGTCCTGCTCTGATTCATCTGCTGAATACTTACTGAGTGCCTCCTTCAGCCTGGAATCAATTTGTGCTCTGCTGGCTGGACCCTCCCCAACCCGCTGTCTTCTCCGAGCCACACTCCATCCATAGGTTCCTCTTTCTCCTGGATCCAACTCTCCTTCTCTACTCCCCTTTCCATTCTGTATGGAAGTATGCTTAAGTCTATTAAGAACAAAACCCTTCTTGTTATCCTCATCTTCCTATAACCATGTGCGCATGCCCATGTACACATATACACACACACACACACACACACACACACACACACACAGAGTCTTTTCTCAACCCTTTATGGTTAGATTTCTGAAATGAGCTTAAGAAATCCCCCAAATCAATTTACTAAGTGTTTAGTAAGTGTTGCTATATCAGACATGGGGGAGGGACATGACAAAAAGCTCTAGTCTTCAAAAGGACTGTGAAATTTGTAGACAGAGTTCTAGTCTGGAGCAGGTTCATATGCTAGTCTGGAGACAGCAGTCACACATGAGACTTAAGTGAGTATTCATATCACTGTACCACCGTGTGAACCCCCAGCAGGCTGGCCAAGGAGTCCCGGGGCAGGGAGAAAGCCCTGGAAGTAGTTTTGGCAGGACTTGAGCTGGACTTGGAAGAGTGAACAGGATTCAGAAAGGCAAAGAGGAAAGAAGGTGGCATTTTAAGCACATTTTTTAGCATAAGAACATATGGGAAGGTTGAGTTAGTTCATAGCTTGTTCTGAGAATGGGGAAGCCGGCCTGATCATGGGGGCTGGCGGGGGAGGGTATGAGGGCCACCGAAGGCCTCGACAGGCCTTGAAAGATGGCTATGGCTCTGCTCTGATCTGTTGGGTGGAGTGGGCGTGCTCTGGAGAAGGGGGGTGGGGTGGAGGGGTGGTGCCACAGAGGCAGGGCAACGTCTGGTTAGTCTGGTTAAACTCGGTTATGAGAGAAAGGAGCCTGGCAGCTAACAGGAGAGGCTGAGGCACGGAACTCTGCAGGAAGCCTTGACGGTGGACATGATGAGGGCTTACCCCAGGGTGGTGGAGACGGTGGTGGTAACAGTTTCTGTTTGATTCCATGACCAAGTGAGGGCACAGGATGGACACAGCCAGCTTGGCTCTGAGATCTGGAGCCTTGGAAGAGTGGGGCCAGTTGTTCTCTGATGAGGCATCACACCATCGAATTGAGATCCAGGCCATCACAGGTTGATTAACTGCAGTTTGTGGACCGTACTTCAACCCCGAAGCTTACAAATAAACCATTCAACAGTTAGGAGATAAATGGAAAACTGAGTTCTGACTAGATTTGATAATATTAAGGAGTCGTTCACTCTGGAAGTGTGGTAACGGTCTTGTGGTTTTGAGTCCTTGTGTTTTAGAGACACATACTGAAATACGTACAGAAAAAATACATTTGTATTTGTTTCAAAATTATCCAGGGATGGGGAGAGTGGGTGCGATTTGTTTCTGCAAATTGTTAGTTGTCGAAGCTGAGGGACACGGAGTTTCACTGTGCTCCCCTCTCCCCCGTTGTATGTATTTGAAATTCTCCATGGAAAAAAATTCTGGTCCTTGGGCATCAAATCTTGGACCCCGAGCTTCATAATTCCCACTCAGAGATCGCGAGAGGCATTTTGAGCTGGGCCATGTTAATCTCTTGTCACATTTCAAAACAAAAATGAGGTCCACTTCTGTTTTGCCTAAAGCAGAAAAACATGTGCTGGAAAAGAAATAATGCCGGGACTTTATTTGGAAAAACAAACTGGGAGATACACACGATCTCCTTTATCAGGATCATGCGAGGAATCCAACTAACTGAAAAGGCAAAGTCAAAACTCAGATGAGAAAAGTGGAATTTTTCTGATAGCTGGAAATAATAAATGCTTCTTTTGGAAGAGTCCATCCCAAGGGCGGTTTTCTGGCACCAGAGCACTTGGCATGAGTGTGAAAATCGTGGCCAAGTTGAAAAACCACAGCCCGGGCTGGAGCTGCCTGTAAAAAGCCAGCATTGCCTCTGCAACAAGTCACAAACTGCCCAGGCGGAGGCGAGGGGTGGGGGGCAGAGAGAGGTCTACTGACAACACCCCCAGCCCTGATACCGGCTGCCCTGGTGTCCACCCACACAGCACCTCACACCTGTCTCACTCACAAGCCACAACGATGGGAGGCTGCTCTGACAGTGTCCCCAGATGTGCAAGAAGGGGACACTGGCTGCCACGTGCTGGTGGAGGGTCCTATGAACTGTGGTGAAGCCCCATACTTGGCAGACCATCTCCCAGACTCCATGGCAGCAACCAGATTTTGTTCTCAGTGAGTGGCCCCCAAACAGAACGAACCCTCAGGCAGGTAAACGAGGAAGCTAGGAGGGTAAATTTTGAACCTGAGCAAAGGACCTAAGTTTCTTCTTTTCTTTTTAATGGGAAAAAATAAATTATACGGGGTAAAAGGGAAGCTAGCGGCATTCATAGGTGCATGCTTCCCTGGAGAGGAACAAGCACAAAATTAGCATCAGAATCCAGCTCAGTAAACAAGTAAGGGCCTGCTCCGTGCCAGGTGAACATGACATGATGCTTACCTGCATGGCGAGCACAGGAGAGGGGGGTAACAGGCATGCACCAAATCTCCTGGGTACATACTAAAACAGAAGGGCATGGAGGTCCTGGCACCCAGGCAAGGTAACTCTGTTACCTGAGCCCAAGTCTAACTTAGGGCAAATCATTCAATGTCGATTCTTCATCTGTAAAATGGGGCAATTCTTGCCTTTCGGATCCTATAGAGTTTAGAGATGTAACAACCAAAACTACTAAAAATAATAACAAGGCAGGAGGAGTAGCCTTTTCTACTAGACCCTGTTGCCCCTTTTATAAAAGCGCCTGCGAGTGGGGCTCAAAGACGAGGCCCCCTGTGGACGGCAGCCAACACCTGTGGCAAGTTCCTGATGCAGATGGCTTTCCAGCCAGACCTCGGAGTAGCAGCACCCTGCGCTCAGCCTCACCACCGCTCCCCACTGGGCACCTTGTCACATGCCCAGGAGCTGCCTTGGCATGAGCAACCGTCTCCAACCCGTTCAAACCTGCCTGACACCGAGGGTGGAGGTGCTTAGTCCTAGGTAATCTCAATCAGTCTCGGAACTGAGAGCCAGAATGGAACTTCCAGAACGCAGCGTTCAATCCTCTCATTTGTACGAGGGTAAAGGAGACTCAGGCAGCGCATGTGACTTGCTCAAGGTCACTCACCGAGGTGCTGGGACAGCTGGCGCTGAAATCTTGTTTTCTGGACTCTTCTGGTCCTGTGCAGTTGCTTTTCTTTCCTCGGGAGGTTTTGCCAACACAGACTCTGTTGCCTTTTATATCCCTAGTCTTTCTGCCCCCCAAATACCTAATTCAGTGTGACTTCCAACAAAGAGTATTTAGGGTGCAATGAAAAAGAAAAGTTCCTCCTGACAACCTTTTCCCAAGCTCTCTGTTCTTTGGGGTCTTTTATTCTTTGGGAAGCTGTTTACTAAATGCCTGTTATGCATGGGACCCTAATCACAGCATGAGTTCACAGAGATGAACAAGAGATGTCCCTGTCCCCCAGGAGCTCTTGGTTTAGTTATCACTAGACGGCTCTCTTCATGACACCTTTTGGAACCTCTGCTCTGGGAAGAGAAAGTCCTTCTGACCCAGTTCCCTTTAGTCATGTGGGCAAGGAGAAATCATCTCATCGCTACGCCTCTTTACTCACTGAGTTTTTCCATTCGTGCCTGGCTGGCAGCCTTCTGCCACGCTGGCTGTGGGTCCAGACGATGTTGTGATCAGAGAAAAGGCTGGCGGCCTCACTCCAGAAGGCTTGCCACCCGGTAGCTGTACCTCTTCCTGACCCGAGGGTTTCGAAGGGTCCCCATGATTGCTTCATCTATGCTTCCTACTGTCCCTAAGGAATTTGGATTTGCCCTCAGCTGAGTAACGGTCTTACTTTTACTCCGGTTTGCCCCATGGAGTGACAGCTTTGATGTCCTCCGGCCTCCCTCTCCCTGTGCCATCTTGGTGTGAGTTGCTTCTGAGTCCAGGGCTCTGAGGTCTGGGAAATTAAAATATATCTCAGTGAAGACTCTGACTGGCTTGTGCAAGTGAGGAAACTGGTGTCTGTTGGAAGGTTGGACAGGAGATGGTGAAATCCCTTCAAGCCCTAACATTTCCCAAAAGGTCTATCCAAAGGTTGACAGTCGGAAAAATTAGCAGGGTTCCACTGCGTGTCCAGACCTCGGATCAATTCCTCATAGCATTTTAAATGAACACGGGCACCCACGTTCTTCTTTAGACTCTCCTTACTCTCAGATGAAGTCCCCTAGTTAGAGAACAAGGGGTAGGGAACCAGAATACACACGTACACTCTTGGGAAATGGTGCCGCTGTCTATGGAAGGCTTCCTGGAAGCGGAGTTCTGTTCCCCTCTGCTCCAGTTAACATCATTCCTGGTGCCAAAATACTGATGAATGGACCCCAGATGGCAAAGCGTGGTCCCCAACTCAGAGCCCACAGGGCACAATGGTTTTACCCTAACGAGCCATGACATGCCAATTATTCACTTTTCTGGAGAAACCTCAGCCTGAAAATCCATTTAATTACCACGGGAGATAATCTTTTAAGCACAGCTTTACATTCTTTAAAGATTTTTCCCTGTGGGAGTAAGAAAGTTTATCTGAACATGGGATTGGATTGTTTATTTCCATTTCCAGAGGAAGGACAATCACCTGGTAGTTAGCAAGAAGCCTGAGCCCTGGAGGATTTATTTTTAAGTCTCTTCCTCCTCACTGATCGTTTGTCATTAGTTTGTAGTGTTGTCACCCTCTCTCAGGGTACACTGTGCACTTAGCTCTGTGATCCCCTAATTACTTGGAATTTTTCAAGCATCCCTATCAGATGGGGTTTTACACTTGCTCTGGATGTGGCTATCAAGAGTCAATGTCCTCAAAGGTTTCCTATCAAGAAGATCATATCTATAAATCCACAAGCCCTGAAGACTTTCCTGGAGCTGTGGTCAGTAAGACACCACTTTTTCCAGCCTGGAGCATCCCAGAGGATGCAAGCTTGGGCAAGCAGGGGCCCTATGGTTGTGTTCAACCTGGTGGCCCCAAGACCCTGAGTAATTCCTGCTCATAATAGGTGCTCCATAAAGAGAGGCTAAATTGCTGAATATCAACAGGTCCTCACATGGAAAGGATGTGTACTGTGCCAAAATATGAGCAATGAAAACGGAGCTTGGTGGGCCCTATTCCGTGGCATGGGGCTGCTCTAGTCCTTCTATACCCATCTCCCTTTAAGGACAAATGGCAGGAGGCTGAGATTTCTGGGCCTCGAAGAATATACCTCTGGGGATTAAGAGGAGAAAAGGAGTGATTGTATTGGACACAGAATTAGAAAGTGAGGAAAACAGTTTTGTGGGAAATGGACTCACTTTAGGGCCTGAATCTCCCCTTTCAGGTCCAGATGGTGAGAAGAGCTGGTCCAAGAAGTACCCATCATGTGGGGGCGTGCTGCAGTCCCCAATAGACCTGCACAGTGACATCCTCCAGTACGACGCCAGCCTTGTGCCCCTTGGGTTCCAAGGCTACAATGTTTCTGCCAATGAGCAGTTTCTCCTGACCAACGATGGCCATTCAGGTGAGAGAGACCTCTGAGGACTGCAAGGGGATGTCTGAGCTCCCCTCAGCTCCTTGGCCTGCTCTCTTGCCCTTGGCAGGGAGGGGGCTACACTGAAATACAGCCCCCAAGAGATGGGGCGGTGGGAGGGGGGAGGGATGAGAGATGCCTGGACCACTCACTGGGGGGGATGCTGGAGGCAGTTCTTCCAGGGCAGCGCCTCGCATAAGAAGCACATTTCTTGGGAAGGGGCAGGGTGGGGGGGAGGCGGGGGACAGGCTTGAGCCCTTGGGCTCCCTGGTGCAAACACACCAGGAGCCACGCAACTCACTGTGGGGTCGCCCAGGCTTTGGAGTCAGACAAACCTGGATTTGAATCCTGGCTTGACTATTTATGAGTCATGAGACTCTGGGTAAGAATATTAACCTCCTTGAGCTTTCATGTGGAAAATGGGTATATTGATGGGTACTGCGGAAAGACTAGAGATTATGTATGTTGGGGATCTGGAATACAGAAGATGCTTCATAAATAGCAATTATTATTGTTGCTGTTATATTATTCTATGGCTTGGAAGATACTTCATTAAAGGTTCTATCTTGATAGCTGGGTGTGTAATATGTGGATATGTAAAAACACACCCACCCATCTAGTATTAGTGCTCTTGCCATCCTTTTCCCAGGGGAGCTTAGAAGGGGCTGGTGCAACTAGAATTGCTTTAGGGAAATGGGGACATTTTCAGGAGAAGAGCCCAGGTTTCTGAGCCCCAGGCTGTGTCTCCACTCACTGCATCCACCTGCCTCCTGTCTGGGCCCCGGGCCGGTGTCGCATCGCTAACTGCTCTCAGGCAGTGCTCAGCTGGCCAGGGCTCTGAAGGCTCCACTCCCCACAGTGAGGCTGAACCTGCCCTCGGACATGCACATCCAGGGCCTCCGGTCCCGCTACAGTGCCGCCCAGCTGCACCTGCACTGGGGGAACCAGAATGACCCTCACGGCTCCGAGCACACTGTCGGTGGGAAGCACTTTGCTGCTGAGGTGAGTGGAGCGGGCAGGCCGGCAGAGGCTGCCTGGCGGTGGGTGGTCTGGCACCCCTCCACCTGGCTGGTGTGCAGCGAAGATCAGAGCGTAAGCAAGGGCTGCCTTCAGGCTCCACACACCCACTCAGGGAAGGCAGAGCCACTCCCATCCCCCCGCGGTTCTTCCGCGGTGCCCTGGTCCCCTTCCTCCTGAACGTACGGAGTTTGTCTCTGTCTTTACTGAGTGGCGCCGCTCAGAAGGCAATGCTCCCGGGGTGGCACAGTGGGGCACACATGCCCCTTTTGTCGGCATCGCTCTTCTGCCTGCACAGATCGGGATCCCACCGGCTTGTCTGGCTGACGTATCGTATCTCGCTGCTGAATCCTACTGGGCTAATTGCTTCCCCCACCTTCTCCATCTTTCTTCACAAGCCATGCTGTTTGCACAGGCCTTTCCCACTCCAGCTTTCCTTTTCCTGGGCATGGGTTGTGCTTGGAACCTTGGGGCCCAGGGCCACAAGCCAAGGGAAGACTGGCATTATAATTCACGGGACATCACGGCAATGAGAGAGTCAAAGAGGATAGTCTGGGACGTCAGCACAACATTGTGTTGTGTCGTTCTGAGGCACTACCCCAAAATGCCCAGAGGAAACGGAAGGAGTGGAGCATTGTTCCTGCACTATAGGTGTGCAGGGGGTACGGTGGGGGTGCTTGAGGTGCTCCACTTAAGTGCTCCCAGAGGACAGAACTTGGGGGTGTGGCTCTGACTGTTTACAGGGCAATAAATACAAGGAGATAAATGCTACTGATCAGCCAGTGGAGCCCAAGGTAAATAATGACATGACCACTCTCCTCTGTTCTTAACTGCTGAACTGCTTAATGTCTCAGGCTAATTATAGGTAGAGTTACACGTGTGGAGGGGCTATAATTCTGGCCCAATAGGACGGCACTCTTGGAGGGGCACGCATTTCAAACCAGGCCCATCTCTGAAACCCCAGGACTGCAATTTCTTTCAGGCTAATTGCAATGTGGAGGCTTCTACCTACACCCGGGGAATAAAGAAGGAGTTAGGGTGTAGGCTGGGAGAGTGTGGGCATTTAAATGGATTTCTCATCATTATATTTTCTGCTATGAAGCCACATCATCACCAAGGGCCTGGTGAAGATGGGCCATAAATGTCTCTAATAGAGAAAATACATCAAGGTGACCCGAAAGTGGCAGATTCCCTGTGGAGGGTCCTTGAAAGTGCACAGTTCTTCTGGATTGGGTCCTATAGAGAAGAGTCTCTTCATCTCTTCAGCAGGGAATTCTGTTCCTCTCCGTTTAATCTGAACACAGTAAGAAAAGTGCTGAAGCAGACCGCACACTCAAAGGGCAGCTGTAAAAAGAAATACGGATCTAGGACCTGCAGGGTGTCAGCCATACAGAATCCCCCATTTCTCAAGGCTGTGCCAAGCTAACGTGGTGGGGGGCAAGGCGGCAGGCTACATCCTTCATAGCGAGGACTACTTAAAAAAAGAAATGATGTCATGTCACTTGTGAAAATTAGAAAGGGCCACTTGAAAGGTGGGGAACATTAAGCCGTATTCAGTAAAATCTGCTTGAATTCTATTTACGACCATGTAAGACGGAGAAAGAGATGAAGGAAAAGAGAAAATCTCAGCGTGTCACAGTCTCAAGAGGCAAAGACTCAGCAAAAATGTATGTCACATATACAGATGTATCTACTAATATAGTTTTTTTGGAGGACAAGTGACAGACACCACATTTTGGATTAAAAACTAGGTCCAACCTATTGTCAGAATTTATCATAACAATACCTTAATGCTTACCTAGACATTTTTATTTATTTATTTATTTTTTTTTGAGAGAGAGAAAGAGCATGTGTGCATGCAATGTTGACGGGGGGGGGGGGAGTGCAGAGGGAGAGGGAGAAAGAATCTCAAGCAGGCTCCTGGCTCAGTACAGAGCTGGACTCAAGGCTCAATCTCACAACCACGAGACCTTAGCCGAAATCAAGTCGAACGCTTAACCGACCGAGCCACCTGGGCGTCCCAGTTACCTAGACTTTTGAAACCCAAGATTTCTCAGAACGTTCTCTTTCCCTCACTTTAATAATCACAAGTAATTCCTGCTTTGAAAAAATGAGCTTAGAATTTTTTTGTGAATGCTAAGAATCTACATTCAGAGAGTAACGTCCTTGTTTTTTTGGCCTCTTGAAATATGGCTGATTAAACCCGTATAAAAGCCGGGCTGTGATTTCTTTTTCCACCGGAGGGATAAATATGTGTCCTCCCCCTGCAAAAGCAAAAGGTTCCCATGAGTCGCCCACCCATGGTGAGCAGCTTTCCTTCCACTGCAGCTGCATATCGTCCATTATAACTCGGACCTGTATGCCAACGCCAGCACCGCCAGTAACAAGTCAGAAGGCCTCGCCGTCCTAGCTGTTCTCATAGAGGTAAGAGATGTTGAAAGGGGTTTTACATGAAATTTGAAGCCAGGATGGTATCACGCTCGGCATTTGGTCCCTGAATTGCCCGTCCGTTGGATGTGCGTGGCTCACTCTCATTTTGGCTGTGTCTTGCCTCTAGAGCCAGAGGTATGCCCCCATAGGGGACCTTGTCTTTTGGCCAGGAGGCAGCACTTTGTGTAGCTGGGCAGCAGAAATGGGAATGTCCTTTGGAACACTGGAGAAAATGAGCACTGGGTGCTAGCCCTATTGTATAAAGCTTGGAATTGTCCAGCGAGGCAGGCCCTGTGTGTATGGGGTTGGGGGGTGGGGATCATTCAGCGCTGCCTCATCAGGTGTCGAATCCCTTACACAACTCCTAACATCCAAGTTGTAGTCTTTATATGGACCCTGGAGTGAGCTCTTTCCTTAATCCCCCAAATGGGAATGTTTCCTGATTCGCTTGCATGTATTTCCCTAATAAGACAAGTACCTCGTTTTTCGACATGCTTGCTTGCCTGACTTGGCTTGTATGTACTACATCTCCCTTGAGTTCTGGTTAGAAAACATGCTAGTTGTGGCTTTCAGACTCAAAGCCTGATCGCCAAGAGCACAGGCTATATTCTTTGCCTCGCGACGCTCAAGCCCCAGTGCCCTGAGGACTCAGTGCCTCGCGTCCTGAGATGCAAGAGGACAGGACCATCACCCTCACTCTGTAACAGGCTAGCGATCCTTCATAATTGTCCTAGTAAAGTGAATCCTTCAGGGAGGACCTTGGCAGTGATGACTATATACCCCTAGTCCAGTCCTTCCATTAGCAACTGTTACACCAGGCTCAGCCTATATAATTCTGTCCTACTTCAACCTGCCCCATCTATGTTGCAGATGGGTTCCTTTAATCCATCTTATGACAAGATCTTCAGGCACCTTCAAGATGTCAAATACAAAGGTAAGGGGTTCTTGGATGCTTATCTACCCCTAGAGAGGAGAATACAGTCACCCCCGTGTGACCTGAAGAAAAATGAATGCAGGGGGCAGGTGCTGTTCACATTTCTAGGCTCAGTCGCATGCCCAGCAGCACTTCTGCCATGGGGAGAAAGGCGGACACCATCTCCCCAATATGTCTCTCCAGGCCAAGAAGTGCTCATTCCGGGTTTCAGCATTGAAGAGCTGCTTCCTGAGAGGCCTGACGAATACTACCGCTACAAAGGCTCCCTGACCACACCTCCTTGCCACCCCACAGTGCTCTGGACGGTTTTCCGGAACCCTGTGCAAATTTCCCAGGAGCAGGTAACTGTCGTGCTCTTCTGAGACAGAGGCCATGTGGCACCTCCATCTCTACCATCACCCAATATCATAACAACTTGATTTCCTCACTTAGAGTTTCACTGACAGCTGTGCAAAACCTCTCCAAATAGTGCGGGTTCCTAGACGCACTGCAAAAATTACAGGCCGAGCTTCAAAAACAGAGTTATCAAGTCAAGCTTGAAAAATGAACCCATCTCCACAATTCCTTACAAGCAAGTCGTTAGGCTACATTTCCTAATATACCCCTCAGTGGCTGCATAGTGTTTGCCTCCATGGTGGAGCGAGCATGGTTCCTTTACAGGGCAGAATAAAGACAGACCCAGTTTCGATGGTTTAACCAACCAGAGTGCTGGGACTGCGGCAGTGAGTAGGCAATGGTCTCTGTTCTCAAGAAGCTCAAAGTCTAGTGCAAAACTGGGGGACAGAAGCCTCAGCAATCATCTCCAACCTTCTCATCTTACAGATGATGAAAGTGAGGGATAGACAGTTGAGGGAGCTTGTGGGATCGCCTGCTGGTTGGAGACAAAGCCCCAAAGTCAGATTGGGGTTGCTGGTCGCTGCCCATCCCCTACTCCACAGTTGAAATTCATCAAGAAGAAAACTGACTGTCCAGGAGACAGGGCCAGGGGCAGTGCTGCACACTGGCTCATGGCCCGTCCCACCCCCAACCCCTCTTCCGGACCAGTAAGGCCCTCACTGTTGGTCGTTCTTTTTACTATGAGCTACTGATCTGAGTAATGTAGATAAATGGCAGCAGGTGGGCAGACAGGAATAGAGATGTGATGAATCAAGAGATGAAATGTTCAGGGGAGCAGTAACCTAGAAGCTGCCTTGGAAACAGATTATATAATGTATGTGGGTGTACGAAAATTCCATGGAACCAGTGGTCAGAGGAACTGTGAAACTCTTGCCTCCCTCTTTTTGTTCCTTGTGATGGGACCACCAGAATAAGCCCCAGGCCCCTCTGATTTAGAGTCGGGTTGCAAATCAGGCCTGTGAGAGGCTGAGGAGCCCCTCCACCACCCAGCAGCTAAGAGCTGTAACCTCCCCCCAAGCCTTGGGAGGTGGTGACAGACCAGCTCACCCGGTGTCCAGGCAACCAGACGCCTGCGAGGGAGGGGAAACAGTTCTCTGGCTTTCCCACTGCTTTCTGACGTGCCTCCTGCCAAGCCCCAGAGTTCTCCTCCCCACTGAGGTCAGGCAAGGGAGCATCACTTTGCCCATGGGGTGTGTTCCTGCCTTGCAGCTTCTAGCTTTGGAGACTGCTCTGTACTGCACACATGTGGATGACCCATCCCCCAGAGAGATGGTCAACAATTTCCGGCGGGTCCAGAACTTTGACGAGAGGCTGGTGTATATCTCTTTCCGACAAGGTGAGAAGATGCGGTGTGTGGGGGGCGTATGGTGCCAGGACACCCATTTTATCTGCAGTCGGGTGCCCTACCCTCGGGGTTTTGTCACTGATACACTTAGGGGGTGGGTTCAGAGCACTCTGGCTGCCAAGGGAACCAAGTATGTAAGAAGCTATTGTGTGTGGGTTTACTGAGGTCTCCCTCCACTGCTCTTGACTTCCCTGAGCCTTTGCAGGGAAGCACCAGCCAGGGCTTCTAGGTGCCTGAACCGGAGCCCCCATTAAGTCTGGGAGACTCTCACAGATGGGGAAGAGAGGATGTTCTGGGGTCCTCTCTGTCAGAGAACTATGTCTCCTAAGACACATGGTAGGACTGTTTTCACGAGACAAACTCCTAACTTCTTGCTGTAGGCTTTCTTAGCATCAAGGCCCATCTTCAGCCTCACCAGGTGATTCATAGCACCATCAGCATCACCAACGTCCAGGGATGCTCCTTCGTTAAACTTTCAGAGAGTGGGCATAATCCACATTTGTGGGCATAAGTAGCTCATGGTCTGATGTAGCAGGATCCATCAGGCAAGAAAGCGTCTGCATTCACTGCCTTTTTGTCTCATCTCCTTAAGCTTGCCTAAGCACAGATACACAGGAGCTATACTGAATGAAGCTGAATAGTTTGGTTTATTCCTAATGCTATGAAAGCTCCGTTCTTCCTCTTAAATCTGTAACCATAACTCCCCAGAAGGACATTTAACATCTTTACTTGTTCAATACCCCTGTCAATACTGTTGGAAGCTGGGGGTTCAGGGAAACAGGTAAGAGAGCACTCTGGGGGGCCACACCCTTCTTCAAACCTCCAAGTTCACTCTCACCATAGACTCTTGGGCCACTCCCAACATGGGAATCTCATGGTCAGAAACAGGTAGGTCTGTGCAAGTTCCACTTTTTCTCCTTATGTCACTTGTGATGGAACTGGGCCAGGTATTCATATCTAAAGATGACCCCATTAACCCATTTGTCCGAGAATCAGTTCTCCTTGTCTCACCTTCTTATTCCTTTGTTATTGTGTGAGATTATAACTACCACTGACTAAGCTTAAACATAGGAAGATAGTATTTCAGGGCCCTTGCCAGAAAGCTTTAGAAACATGCCCTTTTGCACTGACCCATATATATGATCAGAATTATGTCCTGTCAATCACTTAATCAGACCTGGCCAAGAATTTATCTTTTGTGCTCTCCTTGCCACACACCACTGGTTAAGGTAGTTTCTCTCTTTTTCTCAGTTTCCTGGTCTGAAAATGTCATCTGTGAACAATGGTCCTTCTTAAACACAGAGAACGCATATGATGATGACTGTCAACTTCTTTTCTAGGAAAACGCTTCAAATGTACAGATCATCCCTTTGTGATCTAGTTTGGATATAAATTTCTCTTTTCCCATTCCTCTAAATGGAGTAGTAGTCAAGGGTAAATGGAAAATACTTCAACTCTTCAATAAAATACAAAACAAAAAAACTACCTGGAGATAAGGGACTTGGCCCACATAGATAAGGTAGATCTTATTTGTGATTCAAGATAATAATCAGATCTCTTCTCTGGATTGGTCTATATAAGTCACAAGGGATACGGTCATAAAGACTCCCCCTGTAGTCAGAAGACCTAGGTTCAAGGCCTCAATTTGTTTCCTCCCTGCTGTATGATGTAAGCAAATCATGTCCCTTCTTTGGCCTTGGTTTCCTTAGCCATAAAATGATAGGTTGGACAAGGTGAGCTAATGTCCTTTCAACGCTAACATGCTATAGGATTCGAAGTGGATACTAACAACTGCCCATCCTGACTTTACGTTGCAGGGACAGTGTTTGAGGGCAGTTACAGAGGATCAGAAGAAACCACACAGGAACTTGAGTCTGACATTCCAAAGTAACCTCCACTTGTAACAATGGACTATGGCACTGGGAATAATTAGCCATCTTCTTAGACCAGCTCAGGTCTAAGTTGGCCCTCACAGAGTGGGCAGTGCAGTCAGGCTTGTAGCAGAGCGCTTCAATAGACTCTCCCAGTCTGGCTGGGGAGCTTGAGGGGCCTCTTAGCAGAAGCCTGGAGACCAACTCCAGGCTCAGGACATCAAGATCAAAGCCCAAATGCAGCTTTGCCACTGCCCTTCCTGCACGGCTCACCCAGAACTGTTGCTTCCAAGAGCCCAGGCTGTGCCCAGCTCTCCCCTTGGAGTGAGAAACCCTGGCAGTCCAAGGCAAACCTGTTCATTTGGAGGCTGATTATAGAAACTTGGCTAGAATTGTCCCCTCCCACTTCTCGAAGACACAGGCAGCTACTGGGGCTGTTTCCCAAGGAACAATGGGGAGGACGGCCACAAAGGAGAGAAGCCCCAAACCTCACCCCCCGGGGGCACCTGCATTTATGAGGGGCTCTCACACCAACTTGGAGGGGCCTCAGACCATAACATGCCATTACAGGTTTATGGAGTGAGCCTGTGTCAGTGTGAACCTTTAGCAATTGTGCTGAATTATCTGTAAACTTCCATTAAGGCAAACTTGTAATTAGGGCCTGATTTATTCAGAGCTTTCTCTGGAAGTTAACAGGAACTATGGAGTTAGAACATTGAGCCAGGAGAAAAGTGATGTTAAGGAAATCCTCTAGGAGAGAAAGTGCAAGGACTTTGAGAGTAGGCTCTGAGGTTTAGCCAAATTGGAACAACTGGGACTAAATCATTTAACTTTACCAGGCTTCCTCAACTGTGCTTAGAAAAGGAATAAAGAACTTAATTTCTGTCCTTAAGAGGTAGTAATCTGTCCTTAAGGGGTAGTCTATGATTTAGCCCTAGGGCAGGGTTTCTTAACCTTGGTGCTATTGACATTTTGGTCTGGATAATTCTCACTGGGGGGCTGTCCTGTGCATTGCATTGCCCTCTCCCCACTAGATGCCTATAGCATCCCCCCACTTATGACTGCCAAAAATGTCCCCAGACATTGCCAAATGTCTCCAGGGCATGAGGGGCAAAATTGAGAACCACTACCCAGGAATTACACGATGAATTTCCTAGGCCCATGCTGATTTTTTTTCACTTATATGACAGGATTCTGGAGTTTTCTATCATATGCCCTGGTCTTTCCTCTATTACAGCATGACATTTTCAATCTGGTGATGGCTACCCTTGAAACCGAAAGGTTGTTGGGTTTCTAAGGTAGAACAACCAAACTCAAGAGAAACCCTGTTCCCTACCTTCCTTTAGAATTTGAATATACCTGCTTTTTGTATAATTGGCTATGTCCAAGGCCAAGAGAAGTGGACAGGCGAGAACTATCCACCCTTAAGAGAAGCATACAAACCCCTTTATCAGGGCTCCAGATGCCTCCGAGGCAGCAATTTGCTTCGGAAACTTGTTATCATTTTTCTCCCTCGCTTTTATACCATTTTTTCTCTCATGTGTGTTTTGTTTCTTGTTGCCTTTAGTTAAAATGACCACTCTTGATGGAGAGGTGAAAGTCACGTCAGGCACTTTTTTTTTAAGCTCTTGTGAAAGTGCCTCTTCCAAGGGGTACAAATGGAGGACTTGAGCTGAAGAGGGGAGACAAGAGTCATTGCCCTCAAGGTGGGACCCCAGAGAGGGGGGAGACATCCTGTGACCAGACCAGATCTCACAGGAGTCAGATGCCTTCTGTGAAGAAGGAGAAAGATGGCACGGGCAGATTTACAGTCCAGGAGCCTGATTCTTAGTTCCTTCACGCTGACCTCTTCCCAGCTAAAGATAGCAACACTGGGTCCTGACGGTGGTGGGTAATAAAGCAAGAGCCTATCGAACCTAAATGCTAATGTTATCTAGTCCTATTTTTAATATACCAGGGCAAGGGACACTCGAGGGACAAGGGGAAGCCAAAGAGTTTCTATAATCATGCGTTGGTGGGCTTTCGCTGAGCAACTGCATGTTCCCCACTGCAGAGCCCAGAGCCAGCTGAGGCACTCTTAGACAAGAGCGCTGGACAGTAGTGGGGCAGGGCTTTGACCCGTGCTAAATCTGTGGAGTCGCGCGATTAGAATCTGCTTGACCCTTAGAGACCTGGGGAGTTTTATAAAACCTTTAAAAAGAGGAAAAACTCTTACAAAGCTAAGATGGCTAATTATCTACTTTTTGAGACTAGACTGTATGCTTTGTGGTTATTGACCTCTTGTTTCTAAAAGTTCCTATTTTTAAATAAAAACTATTAGATGGAAAGTATCACCAAGTCTACTGAGACATCCAAATGAAAGACAGAGGGGTTCCCACCTTCCAGTTCCCCTGGATCCAGGGGGCTGAACAGTCAGGAGTAATTGTCAAATGTGCTACGAAGTCCCTAGCCCCTTCATCTAGTGCAATTCAACACACCACATGTTTCCTCAGCATACCCCAAGCCGAGCATTATGGAGAACAAAAACCTCACTGTGGATGTTCTCTTGCTCCTTAAAAACAAGCCTCTGGCACAGGGCAGACCAGGTGGAAAGTCAGAAAGCTGGACCCACCCACGGCGAGGTGGCCCCAGCTATCTTTCCGGCATTTCTCCCCCTGGCACCCGTCCACGCCCTGCAGGGCCTCCCTTAGCAAGGCACTGCTTTTACATGTGCATATGATTTACTTCTGCACACGACTCCCTTTGCCGGCGATGTCCCTCAGCTTTCCACCCGGAAAATTCCTTCACGACCCCACTCTAACGTCATGCCAGAAATCTTCCCTGTTCCCCTGAAGGTGACTTACAGTCTCTTTCAATGCGGCTGGAACAACCCGTTCATCTCTGTTATGGTTCTTAGCATAGCACAGGATAATGAACTGCTGTACAGAAAAAGAAAAACAATGTCTAGATTACCCACACGCTCCAAGACCCTAAGGACAGGGACTCACTTTTGTGGCAGGCATCGTGCCTGGTGCTCATTACAAGTTTGAGAGGATATAACCAAGCCAGCTCCCTTCCGCTCCCCTCCCCAGGCTCTTCTCTGCAGAATGATTTGAACATAAGCCTGGCCAGGGGTCACCTTTTAGTTTCAAGTCTTCTTTTGCTTTGTTTCAGGTTGCCGGCAGGCATTCAAATCAATCCATTGGTTTAAGAAGCCTTAAAGATCAGAACTTAGCCGGCAAGTTTCAAAGTCTTAGGAAAGAGTCGCCTAGGGATGCTGTCAGGCTTTTTCTGTTGCTCTGGCCTAAAAGGAGTAAGAGGCCCCCGTGCCACCACCTACCATTCCTTCAGCACAGACAGCCTGTGCCTGGCCACTGAAGGGAGCGGAGCGCACTAAACCCCCAGTGCTGGGATTGTAACCCACGCCTACTGCCCCGGGATTCAGGCCCCTCAATGTGTGGCTTTCTGTCCTGGGCCTACAATCCTGCCATCTGGAGGGCAAAGCCCTCAGTCCCTATCATGGTTGTAGAAAACCAGCACCCTGATGTAATGTGGTGGCAACCTTTTGGCAGATCTGTAGAAATTATTTCTTTTTGGGATTCCATAGTGTCAATAAAAAAGTCCTCCAGTTAAATATGTTCTCCAAAGATAGCTATGTTCTGTGGTCACTGAGGGCATCTTCCTTGCTTTTCTTACCAAAGCATCATCCAAAGAGAGGACTAGCATTTCAGTTACTTCACTCTATGACTTGTATTAAGCATAATAATAAGAGCTTTTATCATCTCAAACTGGATTTTATGTATTTAAAACTATCAAATCCCTGCTAAGCCAAAGCTCTTCTTGTCTCTTTTATAAGACTGGAGACTGCTAAAGAGGCATATACATATGTATACACGTGTATGTAACTATGTAAAATGTCACTTACCAAAATAGTCCATACTTTAATATTTTTTTAATGTTTATTTATTTTGAGAGAGAGAACAAGCATGACCGAGGGAGAGGCAGTGAGAGTGGGGGAGAGAGAATCCCAAGCAGGCTCCATGCTGTCAGCACAGAGCCTGACACAGGGCTCAATCCCACAAACCGTGAGATCATGACCTGAGTCGAAATCAAGAGTTGCATGCTCAACCGATTGAGCCACCCAGGCGCCCCTAAAATAACATTTTGAAAGGAATAACAGTAAGGATTGTATTCCTCTTTATTTAAAATTCTGTTTGAATAAACAGAATTGCAAATAGATCTCGAAAATGCTAGAGTTGTTCCAGGAACGGCAAGCTGTGTGAACGAGGGGCTTGTTCCTTCTGCTGGGCTTTTCTGTGTCTGCACTTGAGGCTTCAGAAGACCTCAAAAGCAGTTAACCAGCATCCCTCGGTCCAGCGAGATACCAGTGGAAGATCCAGCTCCTGAGCCAGCAACAACAGGTAGCAGTGCCCCTGTGGCAATCAGTTTGTCTGCCTTCTCCGGGATCTGTACCCTCCTGGGGAGGCATGTGACAACCGAATTCTTCTGTATCTGTGTGATTTCATTCTCTGTGTCATACTGCCCTATCTTTGCTCACTCTGACCCGTACCAGAGCACTTTCTAGTAGCAGATAGCTCCCACATCTGTATGGCATGCACCCTCTTAACCAACCAGCTCGGAAGCCCCTTCGTCGTGTTCTCATGCAGTAGCTCTTGTAGGCCATCTCCGTCAAGCAGCCTGTCTCTGTTTCTCCTGTCTCACTGTTCTTCAGTGGGAACTGCCTGTGTTAGTCGCCATTTAGAAACCAAACCATTTCTTTGTTTAATCTGCAGATGAATTTCTCTGGCTGTGTCCCTCCCATCATCAACTGTGTTCCCTATTCTCTACACCATCACACAGGCTCTGCTTGATGCAGGCTTTGGCTTTTCTCTCTGGGCTCTACTTCTTCAGTTGTCCCAAGAGCTTTCCCTGTGCCCCCAAAGTCTCCCTGACTTTCCCCTCTCCTGTTAATTAGCAGATGCTTTAGCAGCTGCTTCCAGGGGGCCCCAAGCCCTGTGGACTTCATCTGGCTCTGCAGAGAAGTCCCGCTTCCTGGATGGTTGGTGCTGTCTCAACTGGCAGGGGGTAGCATCCCAACAACATTTTCCTGCCCTGGGCTCCCCTGGGGGTGGAATTCTTGGGAGGTGACACCCTCACTACCATTCCTCTTCCATAGTGGCTTACGCTTTTCACTTGCTCAGTCAAGCCGCTTTGTCTTTGCTGCATCAAAGTCTTGGCTGAAAAGCATCTGTCCCAGTCTCCGGGGCTTACTTTGCCTTTGTGGCTGCTTGCTCATTTCATTATTTCCACAGAAAGGCAATTTAGGCCCTCACAAGTGGTCATCCGGGAGCAAGGAACCCAGGTTAGAGCCCTGGATTAAATTAGGCCATTGTTTACAGGGCCTAATACAGCCAAGGGCAGCCAGATTTCCTTCCAGATAAGACATCAACTTGGGCCATGGACTCTTGAGAAAAGTCCCATCTCTGGGGGCCTTGCTTCTGTAGACTTGGCTCTGCTCCCCAAGCTCCCTAGGGGTGCCCCCTACAGTCTGGAGTGGGGCTGCTCAGCTGTCCAGGGCCCTGTGTGTTTCTCAAGGATGTTTGAGGTGACTGCGAAAGCAATGACTTTAGAAACTGTTCAGTTGGGGCGGCTTAGCCAGTGGTTAGGCTTACTAGTGATGGTCTTACGTGGTGAGAACTGGTTTGGTACCACAGACATCTGGAGCTTTAGGAACAAAGAACAAAAGTATATTTCATCAAAAGGCTTGGAAAAGAAAGCATGAGCAGTTGGGGGTTTGGTTGTTGTTTTTAAGATCTTAGAGGCCTTGGTTGCCTCAAGGTAACTTAAAAAAAAACCCAAAAATACCAAATTACGGTGTGCAGAGGCCAGAGGTTGTACAGAGAACACAGCATATGCTATACAAATACTGGACACTCTCCTCAGGGGAGACTCATATCCTGAGTGTCTCCCTAAGCCACAGACTGGTCCCTGTATTCAGGTTACAAGAAGAGACTTGGAGCAGAGAATCAGGCCATCGGAGCCACACTCTCTCTGCCACTTGGGAGGCCATGGGCTGCTGATGGCGAGCAAGAGCCAAGAGAACAGGCCACCCTGTACTTTGTGGATAGCTCCTCTCCATACCGGCTCTGCTTATTCTGACAACAGCCTCGGGCCCCCTGGGGAGGCCAGACCAGAGACTCCTAGGGGCCAGCCTTGGATGAGGGAGGCTGCAGGGTCAGTGTGAGACTGTGGAAGAGGACAGCCGGGAAAAGACACAGGGCTGATGGCTCCGGGGGAATCAACCAGACTCTGGCCACATAACAGGAGAAGGGAGTGAACAAAAAAACCCTCATCCTGCAGTCTCAGGTCTGGTTCCCCAGGGTGTCAAGTGCCCCCAAGTCTGAGTCCCTGGTCCTCTGTTGACATCTCACAACTGGCCAGGGCTCTCCCAAGGTCTGAGTCTCAGAGTGGGCTCTGTGGGCACAGGCTCTCCTGAGTGTCACGCTGGGTGGCCACAACTCCGAGCACAACTCTGGCTTCCAATGTGAGCTGGAACAAGCACCCACACGACACATACACACATATGCTAGAAGTTTCTGCTAAGGTCAGAAAACCACCAGACAAGAGGGTATGTGTAACAGAGACTTTCTTTAGATGCAGGACCTGATTGGGAGAATGGGGAGTAGTTCTAAGAACCTGGAAGGAGCATGCTGGGGTTACCCAGGGGATCTTCATGACTGGGCATCACTGTCTTACTCAAGAAGATGGGCTCACCCATTACCCTCTCCCAGGGAGGTCCCTAGGAGGCTGACTATGGGATTTTATTTCAGAGAGCTGGGCACTATTTCAGCCCCACTGAAGACTCCTAACTTACCCCCAAAGGAACTCACTAAGAGAAGCCACAATCTTCTCGTTCCACATCAGAGAAGGGAGGCTAGTATCAGGGAGGGGTTTCTCCAGTTTGTCCAGTGGGGCCAAAGCAAAAACAAAACCAAAACATGATAACAGGACTAGACAGGGATGGAGCAGAAGTCTAGCCACAGGCTCCAGCTAAGCCCTGCCAGCCCCAGACAGCCAGAACCTGGAAGATTCCTTACAGATGAAGAGGGATAGGTATCCAAGCAGCAGATAATAGCCTGCCCAAGGAGACTCTGATCCTTACCCTTCCTTATGTTCCCACTCTAGCCATGTTGTACTAAAAACTGAAGTCTTGCCCTAGCAAAAAGACTGCTGTGACAAAAATTGGAAAGGAGGATCACAGTGTGAACTCCCAAGGTGGGCAATTCCCTCTATACCATCAGGCACCTGAGTCAAGAATGAATGCTCTCAGAAAGTCTGTATAAGCCCTGTACTTCCAACCAAATGTTCAGCACACTGGTCAAATCCACCATGGTTTGACTTGGTTAATTTTCAACCTTTTCCTCTCCCCTTTGAAGTGCAAGACCTTACCTACACAGGACTGAGTCTGGGTATGTGGCCTGCCGGCCTTGCATGCTGCAGCTGGGTGATCTCTGTGATTCTTGGTGTGATCTGGGCCTGTGATACTTCCAGCCCAATCTCCCTGCTTCTCTGTGCTGTTGCTCTGGCTCCCGGTCCTCTCCTTGCTGTGGGTCTTACCTTCAGGTCACTCTGTGATTCAAAGATGAACCGCCAATCAAATGCTTCCCTAATGAAAGACCTAATCACTCTATAGCATGTGTACATTCAACGAGCTATCCAAGACCTGCTGGCCATGGTGGGAAGCCATTGTCTAAAAAAAAAAAACATGCCTGAGCCCAGTGTGGAGGTTGGGTGACTGGCTAGGTGATCTTGGCAATGGACCCCTGGTTGTCTTGGACTGCTTAGGACTGTGCAATGGAGCTTGGGGGAAAAGCCAATAGAGGCATCCCAATGGGCCTTAAATCCAGCAAACAAAGACAGAGTAAGTTCTTATTCTGTAGCTCAGGGTTTCTCAAAGTGTGGTTCATGAACCATTTACATCAGCATCAGCTAGAGCTGTTTGTTTGGTAAAAATGCAGATTCCTGGGCCCCACTCCAGACTGAATCAGTCTCTGATGGTTGGGCTCAAAAAAAGTCTACATTTAAACAAGCTCTTCAGATGATCCTGGTATAAGTTTGAGAACCCTTGAAGAGTCACTACAGTTTGCAAATGCCCATCCCCCCCAAGTACTCCAGCCAGTTCTGCTGAGCTAAAGACCAGAACCTGAGAACAGAAATAGGGAAATGACACCTTTCTGTGGCAGATTATACAGCTGTCACATGACTTCACACCCATGTGCCATGGGACGAGACGCAGGGGAAGGGAGGAAGGTAATGTGTGTTCATTGCCTCTTCACCAGGCATCATCCTTTCAGTGGCCCTGGCTGGCGTTCTTGGCATCTGCGTTGTCCTGGCAGTGTCCATTTGGCTTTTCAGAAGAAAGAAGAGGTAGGAGCTGGTTTTGGTTCTAAATGAGAGTGGGTAGCTTATTTGTCCATGAGGGTTGATCTGTCTGGAAAGGCAGCCTGCAGAACGAAGGGCCCCTGTCACCTGTACCAACACTTATCCTACGGGTGCTGTTTCCAGAACACAATTGCCCCTCGCATCCTCTGCAGGAGATGCTGGTCATTTAAGGATCCTTATGCTTAGAGCTGGAGGTGTGTCTGCCAGCCTTGCTGCACCAGCTAACACCTTAGACAAGAGACAAGTCTCTCGACTGGGGCGCGGGAGGCCCCATTTGGCTAAATACAAGCTGCAAGGCTGTCTCCGTTTCTTCTCTGAACCCAAAAAGAAAAAAGAAGGAAAATTTGATTCATCACTCACATTAGCTATTAATGCCCTTTGCTCATGTTTTTATTGTCATGTTTGGTTTTTATAAAATCTATTTCTTCTGGCATTTGTAACAAAAGTTTCCAGGAGCTTTGTTATACACAATCAAAGGTTTGAAGTCAGGGTAGTCATGAGACCTTCTTCAAAATGCAGCTGTTAAAAGAGAACAGTTGCAGATTCCTGGGCCCCACTCCAGACTGAATCGGTCTCTGATGGTTGGGCTCAAAAAAAGTCTACATTTAAACAAGCTCTTCAGATGAGGTTCCTTTTTGGTTGATGCTTTATTTGGGGGCATTCCTCCCAAGAGTGACAGAACTGGGGAAAGGTCCCTAAGAAAGGAATCTGACCCCTAAAGTTCATCTTATTTCATAGCTGAGTCAGGCTACTCTCTGCCTGTCTCTTCTCTTTAACTGAGACTAAATGTGTGTTCTTCCTGTTCCAGTAGCAAAAAAGGTGACAACAAAGGAGTCATTTACAAACCAGCCATCAAGAAGGAGACCGAAGCTCATGCCTGAGGCCCCAGAACTCCCAGGCACGTCCAAGGAAGGACTTTGGTTTGGACACTACACAGTGTGGCTCCCTAGACACTTGAAATAGCTGAGGTTCTCTGACGCTCAACCCACAAACACTCCAGACCCATGGGGGCGCTTCTCGGTGGGTGCCCTGCCATCCTGATGCAACGGCCACCGGCCAGTGCGATGCATGGATGGGAATAACTCACCAAGGAGGCAGAAACTCTGAGTCTGCTTCAGCTGTGTGGACCATTAAGGTGTCTGGATTCTGGGGGCACAAAACACTCTGACCCAGGGATTCACCTGAGTGTGATTTCAAGGATCCTGGAAATCCTGCTTCTTGTCGAAGCTTCCAGACCTGGATGTGCACTCTCTGCTTAGGATTTGCTTTTGAGACTCAGTTTCTTTCCTCAGGGAAGGGGTTGTTGTTCTCCTCTGATTTCCTCCTGCTATGACAAAAGCTTTGGTCTGACCTTACAATTGGAAGGAAGAATGATTCAGGAAGGGTCAAGGTATCAGAGACAAAAGAAAACAAGAGAGATTCTTTGAAACAGAGTAGAGGCATTTCCAAAGTCCTGTACTTTGGTTCAAATGTAGTGAAGGGACCTGAGAGGGAGAGAATGAGAAGACACCTAAGGTCTGGAGGAACCTCACTTTGGAGTCAGAAGTTGTCTGTCAAGCCATAAGTGTGAGAAGGACAGAATATTAAGGTCAAGCCCAGACTCCTGTAGGTGGGGCAGTTATGCTTTGTACTCCACACACTTTATACATGATTAGGCTATTCCTTGAAAATGTGTTGTTGCTTTCTCTCTCCTAGACATGAGTTCTGAGATGACCCAAACTGCTTTTGACTCTACAGGAAACGGGCAGATGCAAAACGATTGAAGAGCTTCATCTCTTTTGCCCAAATTTCATTTCTGCCACTTCTGTGGTATCTCTAGTGCCTAGCTGGATGGAATGGGGACTTCTTACTTCTCTGACTTGGGGAATATTGAGTTAAAATCTGGGGGGGGGGGCTTGGTTAAAATCTGTTTTCGAGCTATGAAAGCGGGAAGTTATCTGTGCAGGGTGGGGGCACCACGGTATTTAGGGACCAATAATAATGGAATGTTACAAAGATTCTTCATGGTCTTCCACTCAAGTCGCAGTTTCTGAAAAGACTTAACTCTTTCCTAGATGTAAGAGCCCCATGGAGATCAGTTAGTTCCATGACTGAGAAGGAGCTTCCAGCACCAACCTCTCATGGCCAGCACCTTGCAGTTCACACACAGCTTTCTGATTCCTGGTCTCATTTTGACAGCATGGAATGTCCTATCAAAGCACAGATTTCTTTATAACATCTTCTTCCTTCTACTCCTCTCTCTGACTCTGAGAAGTCTTTTCCCTTTTCTACTGTCATGACTTTTTGTAGTGATGGCAAGCCCTGCGGCTTTGTAGCTAGTTTGCTAAACAAAGTTATGAAAGACCTAATGGACACTCAGATGTGTGTGGATGAGAACTCTGACAGCTTTGGAGCCTGGGGCAGCATCCCAACCTTGCCATTAGCATGCCTGATGCTGATCAAATGACAGTAGGGACAGCCCTCATGACAGAGCAATGTGACTTAGGGGATGCTTTCTTGGCCTTGGCCCAAAGTTGTCCATCAGAAACCAACATAAACCACTCCAGAGCCATGGGAATGTCTCTCTATACCTTTTTTGAACAAATTTTGTAAGAGAACAAAGAGATCATCATACCTGGCATGACAGCTGCTCAAAGAAAGGGAGATCTACTGAGCCATGAAAACTGGCATTTTTTCCTGCCCTGTGGCTGAGATAAAGCAATGCTAGGGAGGCAGGCAGAAGGCTCCAAGAATCAACACTGTCAACTTCCATGTGAATCATTATGGGACCTTTGAGGACCCAGCAGCTTTGGAATTGGGAAGCCTTTCTTCAGATACTCTCTCATTCCACTGACACCAGTGGCCACTACAGGAACCCAGACTGTGGTGTGTGACGCTCCTCTGTCTCCCATGCACCTGGTGGAGGGCCCCGGTGCTGTGCTGGGTGCACAGCAGGTAGAGATCACAAAAACCAGGCACAGGCTGGGAAAGGGACACATGGAAGGCCCTGGCTTCTTTGCTTCACCAACGGATAACCTGAGTTTCTGTATTCTGTTTCTTTAGTGCCGTCTGGTAAAAACAGTAACTTATACTTGTTTCCTTAATAGACATTCTAGGATTTTGCTGCATTGACTATTAATCCTATTTCAAGTTCAGACCTTAGATTCTTCTCCCCTTTGCTAAACTCTCTGAAGTCCTCCTGAGCACCGCTGGGGAGCAGTGGGGTCTGCAGCACCCCTCCATTCCTGTGTCATGGATGGATCATGGGCCACTGTGATGATGACGTTTAGCACTTCTGTATTTATTGTAAGAATGATTGTAATGAAGACCTAAACTATAAATATGAGAAATTATAAATAAAATGTTTTTCACATCAGACTGATTTTTTGGAGGTGAGGCTAAGCATTACTGTTGGCAAAGCACTTGGTAGTTCCTGGTCTATGGTGACATGTAACTGATCATAATGATGTCACTTGCATCCAGGTCTTAGAACCCTGCTCCAAAGGAAAATACACCGATGTATTTAATCATTTTACTGAGGAAGGAGGCCTATGGTATGTGCAGTAAAGTCCTAGGATCACACAGCTGCTTAGGGAGTACAGCTGGGAAGTTTAGAATAATCAGGGAAACGCTCAGAGAGAAGCGGGTATCTGAGCTGTGCCTTAAAGAATATGTCACATTTGAACAGATGGATGGAAAGAGGGAGGCATTCCTAACCAAAGTGACATGAATATAGAGAATGGGTCTTAGTAGCTACTGCACTTAGTAGGTTGGTAGCCTTTAGCTTGCCTGCTACCTATTTTGGATTTTTTTTTTCAAAACATGCTATCGCCTTCCATATAATTTTTATCTAATTCCAGATTTCATATTCTGGTTTGCTAAAAGAGGCAGTCTTGTACCGGTTACAAAATTGTTTGAGTTATTTAGAAAAGCTTCCAGTCTTCACTTTAGTTGCCCAAGGATGGAAATAGATGAACTGTCCAAGGGTAATTTTGCTCCAGTAGGTGATAAAACAGTGGACCCAGCTTTAGAATAGAAACACTTTAGAATAGAACCCTCCAGGTTCTGATGGCCTCTTGGTCAGAACACAGGGATTCTTCAGTTTGCCCCCTTTAGCATCCTTCTGGGGTGAGGACAGGTGAAGTGAGGCATACACAGAGTGCCTGTGACTCTCATTCCCATTGGGGCTGGGGCGACAGGGGAGAGGAGGCTGGGGCGAGCAACAGAAATCATCTCCCTCATCTCTCCATAGCCTCTCTCCCCATTCCCTGAACTCAAGATTCATCAGGGTTGATGATCAGGGATGTGAGGTGGCAAGAGCCATGGGATGCCAGGTGACACTCAAGTCCTTCTTCAGGTTGGCCATTACCTCCTCTTGTAAATCCAGCTATATGGACATTCTGGAGCACAAAGCCCAAAAGAATACAAGACAACATAATGCAAGACACATGAACATTCACAGTAGCCACACCTCCCAAAAGGAAAAAAGTGGGTCCAAAACGCTACACTTTGTAATCAATATTTTGATATGAGGTTATTTTCATTCTTTTTTCCTGTAGTAAGTCTTTGAAACCTACTGTGTATTTTTACATTTATAGCACATCTTGATTCAGATGCTGAACTTTCATTGAAAATATCTGATCTGTATTTAGATTTGACAAAATTACAGTTGAAAAAGCAGATTCACATGCCAGGAGTTGCTCCAAACACACTTAAAAGTTTTCCCAACAACTGAATCAATTATCAGCTTTTAAATTTAAAGTGATTAAAGTAAAATAAATCAGGGGCACCTCGGTGGCTCAGCTGGTTAAGTGTCTTTGGCTAAGGTCATCTTGTGGTTTGAGAGTTCAAGTCCTGCATCAGGCTCTCTGCTGTCAGCACAGAGCCAGCTTCAGATCCTCTGTTCCCCTCTCTCCCTCCTCCACTTGTTCTCTTTCTTTCTCTCAAAAATACACATTAAAAAAAAAAAAAAAGGAAAATACATCAAGTTTTCTCTCAGTTTCATTAGACACATCCTAAGTGCTCAGTAGCCACATATGGCCAGAGGCCAGCACAACCACTGTGCAGATATGGACCGCTCACCTCCTGGGACATACCCTTTGTGAGAGTTAAACCTAGAGAACTTTCATGCAAAATCAACCTAAGAACAAAGTTTTGAGGGGCAAGGGATGGGGGATGAGAGATAGAAAATGGGGGAATCCAGGTGGGTGGATATGGACGACAGAAGAAAAGAGGGCAGACAGAAAATCAGGACAAGGTGAACAGAGCAGCAGACCTTAGGCATAGATCTCCTTTCCCTCACACCTCTTCTTGTAGCTCCATGGGGGCTCCCAGCCCTCCTTACCCTGGCAATGTCCCCTGGCCAGGCCCTGGGGTCCAGGTGCTCAGTAGTGACTCGATCTAAGGCATTCTGGTGACTTTGCAGGAGTTTGAGCTAAAGGCACAAGGATGCCTGGTTAACCTGTTAGGGGACCTTGCTGCACTTCCCTGGCCAAGTGCCAGGTGCTAACTCCCCTCTTCCCACCCCCGCCCTCCCCACCTCCCCGACAACATCCTCTTCCTGATCTCAGAGTCCCAACATTGCTGCTTTGTCTCCACTCTTCCAGTCCTGGCCAGCCTGAAGAGAGCAAATGCCTGAAACCTGAGTTCCTTGAACTGTCAGCTGGGCCTGGCCCCTCATATTGGAAGGGACTGTAAGTTGCCTTCCATTCAGGTGTGGGGAGAAGTCTTGAGACAAGAGGAAAGGAGACCTCTGGAGAGGCCTGCTGGGAAGCAGAGGTGCCCACCGAACATTCTGGCATTGCCATCTATGTCCACATTGTACACAGCCTGGCAGGAGTGCATGATCCTCTATGGTCATCTGGCTCAGACTCCACTACGAGAGGGTGGGAGAGAAGGCATAAGGCCCAGACAGTGCTGGAGAGGAGGGGCTCCATGCTCTACCTGTGCCTTTTCGTTTTATATTGAATGGGTAGGGATAAGGGCCACAGTGCCTTGTAATAGAATTATTCACCATAAACAAATCATTGCAACCAGGTCAGCATATTGTTATGACTGCAGGTCAACCAGGGAGGCTTCAGTAAGTCTCCCACCTGTATATCCTAGACTGAACGTACCTTCACTCCATTATCTCACAACCCAGGGAAAGAGGAAACACTGCCCTTGTAAGTAGGAAACCAAACCAGGGCTCTTGCTCTGGGCTAAGTTGACACAGCTCCTGCGGGTCTAGGATCTGCAGTGATAGTACGGTCTGCCCTTCGCAGCTCCAGTGACATGAAAACACCTTCTTATAATAGAACATACTATGCTTATCTCAATCATGCCACAACCTCATAAAGCCCCAAAGGCTAAAGGAAATAAAGGCATTTGTGCCAACAATTTCTGGAAAGTCAACAACCACCTCCTGCCTCCACTCTGCTTGGTCATATTAACCCCTGGCCTCTGTTCAGGAAAAGTCGGTCCAAAGGTTGCCAACTGCAAGTCGAAAAAGGAGTCAGCACAGCTCCTGGGATGTAACCCTCACCTCTTACTTCTGCAAACCAAATGTGTCCCAAGGATGCATTCATTGAACTTTCTCCATCTGACGGCTGAACTGGAGAGAAGGAATAAATACACACGTGTGCACACGCACACACACACACACACACACACACACACACTTTAATTCCATTTGTATAAAATTCTAAAAAGTACAAAATAAACTATAGTGATAGCAGATCAGTTGTCGCCTAGGGATGAGGTGGGGGTGGAAGGTGGGGGATGAAGGGATTACAAAGGGGTACCAGAAACTGGTGAGGTGATGGATACATTCATTATCCTGTTTGCGGTGATGGTTTCTCCGCATAGGTCAAGACTGGTCAAATTTTACACTTTAAATATGCGCCCACACACAGCCAAATGACACCCTGCCCTGTCCTGGAGTTTCCATTGAGAGCTTATCCTCCTGGTCCATCTAGAAGAAGCCTGCCCAGGACTGGCACCTTCCCTGGGACCCACCCTGTGGGTGGGAGCCCAGGAAGAAGTGTGCTCTCTATTCACATGACCAGCTATGACCTCTTGATACTGGAAGTCAAAGTCATTGTTTCTGCTTGAGTTCACTAGTATCAAATATTAACTTTTAATTACCTGCAATGAAAACAACAAACACAGGGCTATAGGTTCAAGGACAGATGCAGACCTCTATAGGAACTTTGTTGTCAGTGATGACAGGGTCTACTACCTTCTCTACAAGAAGCAAAGACTCTCCTGGTGAGTCAGGTAATATAACCAGTTCATTCATCTGCTGAAACTATCCCAAGATACCTAGACATCCAACAATAGTTCTCATGCACCTTAGTTTCCTTCCTTCCCAGCCACCCAACACATAACCATTTGAAAAGTTTTCCTGGGACGCCTGGGTGGCTCAGTCAGTTAAGTGTCCAACTTTGGCTCAGGTCATGATCTCATGGTTCCTGGTTTTGAGCCCTGTGTCCGGCTCTGTGCTGACAGTGCAGAGCCTTGAGCCTGCTTTGGCTTCTCTGTCTCCCTCTCTTTCTCTGCCCTCCCCTGCTTACGCTCTGTCACTCTCTCAAAAATAAACATTTTAAAAAATTAAAAAAAAAAGTTTTCCTAAATAACGTACAATCTTTCATGGAGTTGGACAAGCATGCTTTGGAGCTTATCACCTTCTCTTAGCCACTGGGTGAAATCTGGATTAATCTCCTGTGATACTGTAATATAATAACAAATATGTGTTTGGTCTTTGTTCCCAGTTCCTGGTACAGAGATCCCAAATGTTATTCATAATAAGTCCCTTTAAGCCATACCTAAATTTATGCTAAAGAGGTGATGCTTGGAGGATGGGACGTTGGTTGCCGGAGGAACCAGCCATGTGATTAGAAGGTTGGAACTTTCAGCCCTATCCTCTGACCTCCAGGGGAGTACTGGGAATTGAGTTCAATCACCAATAGCCAATGACTTAATCAATCATACCTATATAATGGGACCTCCACAGAAACTCTAAACCATGGGGTGCAGAGAGCTTCCAACACCTGGAGGTGCTGGGAAGGTGGTACACCCAGTGAGGACACGGAAGCTCTGTGCCCCTTCCCCACACCTTGACCTATGTACCTCTCTATCTGGCTGTTCATCTGTATTCTTTGTAATATCCTTTATAATAAGGCAGTCAATATAAGTAAATGTTTCCCTGAGTTTTGTGAGCTGTTCCAGCAAATTATCAGACCTGAGAAGGGAGCCATGGAAACTTACAACTTATGCCTGGTCAGAAGTACAAGTGACAATCTGGGACAAACTGGTGTCAGACAAACTGGTGTTTGAAGTGGGGGCAGTCTTGTGGGATTGAGCCTTTAACCTGTGGGTCTGGGGAGTTAGTTAGAAATGAGTTAAATTATAGAACATCTACACAGTGTCCACTGAGAACTGGAGAATTGCTTGGTGTGGAAAACCTCACACATTTTGTCAGAACAGCATTTTCCTTGATCTCTCCTCTATCATTCAAAGTAATTTCCAACTGCCTTCCTTTCTCACACCTCCTTATTCGAAAGCAAAAATTTAATGAATAACTACTGTCTGCTAAGCATAGATTAAGTGATGGAGATTCAAACATGATTTAGATAGAGTTCCTATATTCAGTGATAACTGGTATCACAGTGTCTTTTGGGGAAGCAAGCAGAAAACACTAAACATAATATACAGAACAGTAATATGAAAAGAATACTATGTACCTATCAACAGAAGAATGGATAAACAAATTGTATATCCAAAAGATGGAATGGTATTTAGCAAAAAGTTGTAAATTACTGATATACACAAAAACATGGATCAGTTTCAGAAAATTATGTTGGATGAAAGAAGTCAGACACAAAAGAGTACATTTAGTGTTATTCCATTTATATGAAGTTCAAAACAAGTGAAACTAATCAATGGCGATAGAAGTTGTAACTGGCAATTACCTCTGGGGTGAACAGACTAGAAAGGAGCATGAGGAAACCACCTGGGGAAAGGCAATGTTCTATATCTTGATAGATGTGGTGTTTACCAAATAGGCGTATCCGTTTGTCAAAACTCATCCAATTGTATACTCTAAATCTGTGCATTTTATCATATGTAAATTATTCCTTGATTTAAGAAAATACATGCTGAAGGATAACAGTGGAGAAAGCCATTTGTTTTGAGTCTAATCAGGAAGGACTTCACAAAGGGTAAAATTTGAGCAGGACCTTGAAGGAGGAATAGGATGCTTTCTGGTTGAAACTGAAAACAAAAGCAAAAAGGTAGAGGTATGAAAGTCCACAGTGGATAATAAGAGCTCTCAGGGATGTGTTTGGGAACATCTGAGAAACAAAGATAGGGAAAAAGTGGTTGGGATCAGATTGTGAAAGGCCTCGAATGATATCCACTTTCTAATAAGGACAACAAAAATCATGAAAGGGCTTATCATTTTGTCTGATTACACAAACAATATACGCTAATTAAAAAATACAAATAATATATGTATAAAACCAAAAGTCCCCCATAATCCTAACTCCTAAAATAAAAATTGCTAGTAATTTAGTTTTATCTTTCTGGCTTTTATGTGTGTGCATATTTTAATATTTATTTTAAATTTTTAAGAAAATGGACTAATAGGATACATATTGCATGCTTTACAAGGGCTAGGATCATACCTGTCTACTTTCACTCTTGTATTCTCAGTATCTAGCACAATGCCTAGCCTAAGAAATATGTGCTGAATGGAAGAATGGTCTATACCTTGCTTTTGTTTCCTAATAAAACAAACAACATCCTCATTCTTTTTTTTTTTTTTTTAATTTTTTTTTTTTAACGTTTATTTATTTTTGAGACAGAGAGAGACAGAGCATGAACGGGGGAGGAGCAGAGAGAGAGGGAGATACAGAATCGGAAGCAGGCTCCAGGCTCTGGGCCATCAGCCCAGAGCCCGACGCGGGGCTCGAACTCACGGACCGTGAGATCGTGACCTGAGCTGAAGTCGGACACTCAACCGACTGAGCCACCCAGGAGCCCCCATCCTCATTCTTTTTAATGGCTATAAAGTATTCTGCTCCTTGAGGCAAAGCTGTACTGACAGACATTGCAAATTCCTTACCTTCCAATACTAATGCAAGATCCTTTTGCACTTGGATATATTTTAATAGGATAAATTCCCAGAAAAGGAACTGCTGGCTCAAAATATGCATATCTCAACATTTTATAGATACAATAAATTTTGCTAAATTACCACCCAAAAGGTTGTACTAATTTGCTATCTCACAACATGCTGTTTCCACCATATGTTCAACCACCCTTGATATTATCAATCTTTTTCACCTTTGACAAGCTGATAAATCTAAAAATTGTGTTATATTTTTTTATTATTAATAGTTTAGCATTTTATCTTATGTTTGTTGGCTATTACATTTATATACTGTGAATTATCTGTTGACCTCCTTTGATCACTTCACTAAATCAGTCATCTTTTTATTTATAGAAGCTTCTTATATATTATAGGTGGCAATTCTTTGTAATATATGCCAAAGATATTTCTCCCAGTCTTCTTCTTTAGGGTATCTTTTGCTGTTTTAAATTTTATGCAGTTAAATCCATCCATTTTTTCCCCTTTGTGATTTATAGTAAAGTGCTGAGAAATACTCTATCTACCTTAAGATTATGAAACCACAGTTGACCCGTGAACAGCACAAGTTTGAACTGTGCTGGTCCACTTACAGGCAGACTTTTTTCCATAAATTTATTGAAAAAATTTTGGAGACTTGCAACAATTTAAAAAAACTTAGACAACTGCATAGCCTAGAAATATAAAAAAAAATTAAGAAAATGTTAGGTATATCATGCATACAAAAGATGTAGATAATGGTCTACTTTATCATTTATTTCCATGAAATATACACAAATCTATCATAAAAAGTGAAAGTTTACCTACATGGCGCCATTTAGTCAGGAGAAATGTAAACACACAAAAATGCAGCATTAAATCTTAACTGCATAAAATTAACTGCAATCCATAACGTACTACTGTAATAGTTCACAGCCACCTCCTGTTGCTATTGAGGTGGACTCAAGCATTGCAAGCATCTGCTTAAAACGCTGTGTGACGCTAATCGTCTCTGCATGACCAATTTACCTCTCCAGTATTTTTGCACATCACAGTAAAAAGTGATCTCTCTCAGGTCTCACATAGTTTTCATTATGTTTAGTGCAATACTATAAACCTTGAATACCACTACAGGACCCTTCTGAAGTACCACTAAGTAATGCTGGAAACATTGCCAAGAAACAGAAGTCACGAAAGAGACAGAAGTCACGACGTTACAAGAAAAAGTGGAATTGCACCATACTTTGAGGTCTGCAGCTGCGGTTGCCTGCTTTTCCAAGGCAAATTAATCCAGTGTAAGGACCATTGTGGGAAACAACAACAACAACAAAACTGAAATTCACAAAGCTGTCACTGCAGCTATGCCAGCAGGTGCAAAAAATCTTGCACTTTTTTGCAAAACACCTTTATCTTGTACTGAAAATGCACCCTTAATGTGAGTGCAGGCTTGCTATAAGAAAGGCATTCCTATATACTCTAATCATGATTTGAGAAAAAGAAAAGTGATTATGTGACAACTCAGAGCAAAAGGAAGGTGAAGGATTGAAAGCTGTAAAATTTAATGCCAGCAGAGTGGTTTGATACTTTTAGAAAGAGGTTTGGCTTAAAAAGTGTCAAGATAACAAGAGAAACAGCTTCTGCCAACCAAGAGGCAACAGATGAGCTCCTAGTCACTGTTAAGAAAATCACTGTTGAAAAAAGAATTATCTGCCTGAACAGGTTTTTAATACAGACAAAAGTGCCCTATTCTAGGGGGGAAGAAAAAGCCACAAAGGACATTTCTTAATAAAGAATTAAGCAACAGGATTTAAGGCAGGAAGGAATAGGCTACCTCTACTGTTCTGTGCAGATGCAGTCAGGGTTGTCCTTATCTGTAATGCTACTCAGCTCAGAGCCTTGAAGGGAAAAAAAGACCAGGTGCCAATCTTTTGGTTATACGACAAGAGGACAACAGAACTCTTCTTCTGGATTGGTTCCATCAATGTTCCTGAAGTTAGGAAGTACCTTGCCAGTAAGTGACAGCCAGGCTTTTTTTTTTTAAATGTTTATTTTTTTTTTGTAATCTCTACACCCAATGTGGGGCTTGAACTCACCACCCCAAGATCAAGAACTGCATGCTGTTCCTACTGAGCCAGACAGGATCTCTAGTAAGTGACTGCCTTTTAAAGTTCTTATGATACTGGACAATGTCCCTACTCACCCAGAACTCCATGAGCTCATCACAGAAGGCATCAAAGTGGTTTACTTACCCACAAACACAATTATCTCTAATTCAGTCTCTAGATCAGGGGGTCATTAAGACCTTTAGGGTTCATTATACATAATACTCTATGGAAAGGATAGTCAACACTATGGAAAAGAACCCTGAAAGGGAAAACATTATGAAAGTCTGGAAGGATCACATCATCGAAGATTCAATCATTGTTATAGAAAAAGCCATGAAAGCATCAAGCCAGGAACAATAAATTCCTGCTGGAGAAAGCTGTGCTCAGATGTTAAACATGACTTCAAAGGATTTACAACAGGGCCAGTCATAGAGATTATATATGGCAAAAAAAGGTGGAGGGTGAGAGTTTCAAGGATCTCAGAGAAATTCAAGAGCTAATAGACACCACACCAGAAAAATGAATAGAAGACAACTTGATGGAAATGAATGCTTTGGAAATAGTGCCAGACGATGAGGAAGGAGACAAAGAAGGAGTCACAGAAGCCAGAAAACAAGTTGATGTTAGACAATCTGGCAGAAGGGTTCTGATTATTCAAGACCGCTTGTGACTTCTACAACATGGACCCTTCTATGATACAGGCACCGAAACTAAAACAAACGGTGGAAAAACAATTGATACTGGATAGAAACATTTTTAGAGAAATGAAAATACAAAAAGTCAGAAATTGCGATGTATTTCCATAAAGTTACACTGAGTGTGCCTGCCTCTCCTGCCTCCCCTTTGACCTCTTCCCCCTCTGCCAGCCCTGAGATAGCAAGACCGATCCTTCCTTTCTCCACCTCCTCAGTCTACTCAATGTGAAGATGATGAGGATGAAAACCTTTATGGTGATTCACTTCCATTTAATAATCAATCATGCTGTACAGCCAAAAAACTTATGTGTTATGTATATATGTGAGTGTCTTCATATGAAAATCTAACAACTGTACAGTAATTGTGTGAGACATTTTGTGTCACCATTACCATCATCGCCTAAGTGTTCATCATGTAGAACACTGCATGTGAAACCTGCATGGGAGTGCAGAGCCTATCCTCACATAGGCATAAGGTGAGTGATATTTAACATAAAGTTAATAATGTGTTAGTTTTCTGTTTTATAATTTTGCTTTCAGGAATTACAGCACGCTTCTTATAATTAGAGAAACTGCATATCAGCCTATCATTCACAAGCGGTTTTTTTTTAGCAACAATATTTCCAATACTGTATTATGAATATGACTGTAATACTGTAAGCCATAATAATCTTATAACAATTAATTCATCAGAGTGTAGGCTAGGCTACCATGAAGCAATCTTATTGGTTACATAAAAATATGGTTATCATAAAGCAATCATATTGCTGCTTCTCAATGCATGAGTTCTTATACCTGTAAATAAATATGAGTTTCTTTTTCACATTATCTTTTCATTTTTGATGTCTAGTGTTAGTAATACATATAACATTTACAGTGTTTTGTATCATTTGAGGCAATACTGATGTAGGTACTGACAGACAATTCATCTTGTAAACAGATGATGTAAACTTACAATGTTAATACGGTACAGTACTATAAATGTATTTTCTCTTACAATTTTTTTCAATTTTATTTTTTACTTTTTAAAAATTTACATCCAAATTAGTTAGCATATAGTGCAACAATTTCAGAAATAGATTCCTTAATGCCCCTTACCCATTTAGCCCATCCTCCCTCCCACCACCCCTCCAGTAACCCTCAGTTTGTTCTCCATATTTATGAGTCTCTTCTGTTTTGTCCCCCTCCCTGTTTTTATATTATTTTTGTTTCCCTTTCCTTATGTTCATCTATTTTGTCTCTTAAAGTCCTCATATGAGTGAAGGCATATGATTTTTGCCTTTCTCTAATTTCACTTAGCCTAATACCCTCCAGTTCCATCCATGCAGTTGCAAATGGCAAGATTTCATTCGTTTTGATTGTCGAGTAATACTCCATTGTATATATACATACCACATCTTCTTTATCCATTCATCCATCTATGGACATTTGGGCTCTTTCCATACTTTGGCTATTGTCTATAGTATTGCTATAAACATGGGGGTGCATGTGTCCCTTCAAAACAGCACACCTGTATCCCGTGGATAAATGCCTGGTAGTGCAATTGCTGGGTTGTAGGGTAGTTCTGTTTTTAGTTTTTTGAGGAACCTCCATACTGTTTTCCAGAGTGGCTGCACCAGCTTGCATTCCCATTCTCTTATAATTTTTGAATAACATTTTCTTTTCTGTAGCTTACTTTAAGAAAACAGTATGTAATACATATAACACATAAAATGTGATAAGTGGCTATTTATGCCATCAGTAAGGCTTCCAGTCAACAGTAAGGCTAGTGGTAGTTGGGTTTTTAGGGAGTCAAAAGTCATGCACAGATTTTTCAACTGCATGCAGGGGGCGGGGGAGTCAACACCACTACCCCCCCACATTTTTCAAGGATCAACTGTAGTCTAATTTTTTTCTAGTTCTTTTATAGTTTTACTTCTTGCATTTGAATTTTTAATGTTTAGATTTTGTTTTACAGTAAAAGACCTGGCTGTACATTTCCCCCCCGAATATAATCAAATTATCAAATAGCCCAAATATTGAATAGCTGATTCTTCCCCTGTTAATTTAAAATGCTGATTTTATTATATACTAGATTTTCATATACACATTGCCCTGCTCCTGAATCTTCTATCCATATCCATTATTGTAGATTTATGGTATATTTTGGTAACTAGTATGATAAACACAGAAATACTATAAATATGCTTTATTCTTTGAATAGACTAGGTAAATTAAGAAACAGGATACAAGATTATTTATCACATAAAAAAGCTTCATGGTGTGTTAAATAGGCATTCAACATGGAGAATATCCTTTTCATTATGACATTTTGTTCAGTTATTATAGAACAGAAAGTTTTGAGTATAATATTGGTTCCATATTAACTGCCTATAAGCACATGGTCAATAAAACGTATACATTTTTGTAATTCTTTTTTTCCTCTATGTTTGCTTTGGTTTATTTACTGAATGTAATTTTATATCTGTTGACTCTAACAACAACAAGTTTGGGTTTGTAATTTGAATGTTTTATTACATTTTTATAATAATTCATTTTTGTTGTATTTTACAAAAGTATTGATCTGCAATGAATTAGAAGGTTTTTTTTAAAATGGCCCTTCACTACAGTTTGAGAAGCAAACTAGTTCCAGAGAGCCAACCAATTTCAATTTCCAATTGTTTGCTGCTTGTATAGAGAAACATGATTGATTTTTCTATGTTGGTCTTATATCCTATGACCCTACTAAGTTCACTAATTAGTTGTAATCACCTTTCTGTAGCTTCCTTAGGATTTTCTACACTAATAATTCATATTATCTGAAAAAAGAAAATTTTATTTCTTCCTTTTTGATCGATGACTTATTTCCTTTTGTCTTTTTGTACCTCCAGTACAATGTTGAACCAAAGTGGTGAATGTGGACATTCTTGCCTTGTTTTCAATCTTAGTGGAGACAGCATTCAGTACTTTATCATTAGGCATGGCCTTAGATACAGGTTTTACATAGATGTCTTCTTTTCAGGTCAGAGAAATCCCTTTCTATTCCTAGTTTGCTGAGAGTTGTTTAATTTAAAAAAAATGGAATTTAGATTTTGTCAAAAGCTTTTTTGGATCTGCTGATATGATCATGTTTGTTTGTTTTAGTCTGTTAACATGGTGAACTGAATGGTATTTATATGTTAAACTAATTTTTTATTATTGGGATAAACTCCATTTGGTCACATGCATCTTATCTTTTATGTATTACTGGATTCAATTTGCCAAAAGACTGTTGAAGATTTTTACATGTTTATACATGATAGATACTGATCTGTAGCTTTTATTTTTGTTTTCCTTTATAATATCTTTGTCTGGTCTTGTTATCATTGGTAATGCTCATAGAATGAACTGGACAGTGTGCCATCTCTTCTATTTTGTAGAACCGTTTGTGTAGAATCAGTATTGTTTCCTTCTCCTTTCTTCTTTCTGTGTGGTAGAATTCTCCAATGAAGCCTTCTAGGAATTGCCCTCATGAAAACTACAAATTCAATTTCTTTAATAGAGACAGGGGAATTCTGGTTAGCTCCAATAAGTAAAGAGTTTGGAAGTTGTCGCTCCCATCCTTACAACAAGAAAACACTAAACCAATTAACAATCAATAATGCTTTGCACTTCTTAAGAGAACTGAGTCTCAGGACACGCCACCACCCTGAAATCTTGAAAGACAGGGGAATCTGCAAAGTCACAACTGAGATTTGCTTGCCTAGGGCAGAAGCCACCAGAGTCATAAATAGATAGGGACACTTACAGGCTAATTTTAACAAACTGCTGCAGTCTGAGTGTGTAGTAGCCTAACAGTGAGAAATCCCTAAGACTAGCACACAATCTTAAGAGGCTCACATTTTTCTAGGTTTTACCTCTAGGAACATGACCACAATCTCATGGTCCATCCCCTATGGCTCAGGCAGGGAAAGGGTAAGAGCAAATATCGTAAATTATGCCCAGTGTTATCCATAACAAAGACTTACTCTCCACAGAAAAAGACCTTATAAGACCCTTATCCTACCTGGGGGGAAGGCATTCCTCCCACTCTAGCCCTCTTTGGCTTTCCTGTCTTACCCAGGGGGGTAAAAAGTTAAGAGACGCTTAGTTTAAGGATGCAGGCCCACTACAAAATTGAAATTTATTCTTAAGAGCATAGGACACCTTCTTTCTCTTATGTCTTTTACTGTCACACCAATAGGTTTCCAACATAATAACAGTGGATTATAGCTGAAAGAGCTGTAAGACTTAGACTTTCTTTGACAAGGAGCATATAGAGAAGCCCAAAGTCAAGAGGGGAGACCAAAACAGGACACTAGAGGAATCTGAAGCCTCTGGTACTTAGAGCTGCAACAAACATTTAATACAATCCAACTTCTGCTCAGATTAAAATTTACACTAAAAGCCTATTTCAGTTCCTGTTACTCAATATATGGTGTGCAGGTTTAATAAATAATTATCATAGTCTGAAGAGTTATTCAGATTTTCAATTTCTTCTTGGGTGAGTTGTTAAAGCTATTTGTCCATTTCATCTAAGTTTTTAATTTATTGGCATTAAGTTGTTTATAATATTCTATTTTTATTTAATAAACATAGGATCTGTAGTGATAGTCATAATTTGTACCCTCTTTTTTTCCCTTACCAATCTGGCCAGAGCGTAATCAATTGTAGTGATTTTCTCAAAGAGCTAGATTTTTGTTTTACTGAAATTCTCCATTGTTTTTCTGTTATGTGATTTTTTGCTATTCTTTTCATTATTTCCTTTCTTCTGCTTATTTTGTAAACTTTAGTTTGCTCTTTTTCTAGTTTCTTAAGAAAAAGCTTGAAGTCATCTATTTTAAGCATTCTGACTTACCCAATATAAGCATTTAATACTAAAACTTTCACTCTACTCTTCCCTCAGGTACTTTGTTTTGGCAACTATCCTCCCCATCTCCTGCATCAATCAATTTTCCCTTTCCACTAAATAATTCCCATCTTCATACAAACATGTTGTTATAATGATAAATTATGGGGGTCGGGGGGGGGGGAAGAAAGACACCCTCTGTTGCCCCCTCATACTCCTCAGGCTATCATCCCATTCCCCTACTACAATTATAATGGTTGTCTGTACCCAATATGCTGTGTCTACGTCCTTATCCCCCAATATTTATAACCCACTCCATTTAGGTGTTCATCCATACAATGAAATTCCATCTCTTCATATGCAATGATCAATTCTCACTTCTCATCTTACTCATTATCCAACAGTATGTGACATACTTTCCCCTCTCAGGCCACCTCCCGGTTTTCCTCCCTCCTTCAGGGCACAATTCCACTTCCCCTTTCCAACCTGGGAACCTGGGAGTTTCCCAGGGTTCAGTCCTCAGTCACACCTTCTCCTCTGGATCTACATCCATTACCTAGGTGCCTTTCATCTACCACTAAAATTGCAAGTATCATGCACTCAAGCTATTCTGTATTATTTCATAATTGGTAGTACATTTTTAGTTGCCTTAAAGTAATATTTATGTGTTTTAATCTGTGCGGTGAGATTGTATGTTCCCAGAGAACAAAGATCTCCACCATCTTGTTCTTTTCCATCTTTTTAAAGTATCTAATACAGTGTTCTGTGCGTGCTAGGCCCTGATTAAACACTACAAACTCCATCTCTGATTTTGCTCAAGCACTGAAAAAAGAATGGTTTACTACAAAATCGAAGAAAGGTTTATAGTGATCCACACTCATGCAACATGTACCTTGTATTATTGAGTCTTAAAGCCAGGACCTGCTCAGGGCTCATAATTACAGTCGCCTTAGAACGTGTCAAGTCCCCAATTCTTTTACTAAGACTAAATCCAAAAGCCAGTTAAGTAGCTCCTTCTATTCAACATTTTCAATGAGATGTAGATAAAATATGTACTTCTTTCCATTGGAGGTTTCTCATGTGTTGAGGCTGGTCACAGAGAAATCCTTGTTCCAACTAAATATCAAACAATTAAACTAGAGCCACAGTTTCAGTGGGAAGGGGCCAAAAAATTGTACACAAATCTGGGCTATTACCTACAGAATGTACATCTCTTCCACTGGCTTACAAGTTACAACCAAAAGGCTCTTGGTCTCTGAGGTTATTTCACAGAATAACACAGTCAACATAAACCTGAGCAGCCTCATTTCAAACCAGAGTGAACAGGTATCACGTGGTTTGCGTTTCTGGCCATAACAATTCTCTTCACAGCCTGTCTGATGGTGAAAGCCAAGCTCAACCCCTCAGCTGCCCTGCCTCCACATCAAGGAGAGAAAAAAACATAAGGACTCTATAGGCTGCTCAGGGTCACTGGGTAGAAAGTAAACTATACTCTCTTTGTCAACCAATTCCCATCTTTAGCCACTATTACATGCTGTTTTATAAATTCATTGTTTTACAATTACTTAGAAAGATGGATGCCTGGGTGGCTTAGTCGGTTGAGTGTCCAACTTAGGCTCAGGTCATGATCTCACAGTTTGGTGAGTTCAAGCCCCACATCGGGTTCCATGCTGACAGTGCAGAGCCTACTTGGGATTCTCTCTCTCTCCTTCTCTCTCTGTCCCTCCTCTGCTCATGCTCTCCCTCTCTCTCTCTCTCTCTCAAACTTTTTAAAAAAAATTACTTAGAGGAGATTTTTCAAGGTGATTCTAGCATCTTCAAGAATAATCTTCCACTTGGTTTAGAACACCTCAAAGAACTTCTCTGCACCAAACTGTTTCTGAACACACAGAAATGAAATAGGCCTTAGGAACTTTAAGGTAACAAAGATTTCTCTTTAAAAAGTCTCAGAGCTGACCAGTCATAAACAACAGAATATACAGCCAAGTTTTATAAGAGACAAAAACTGTAACAACACATACTGAAGGATACACTACTCCAAAAAGAGGAAACATGGGAAATGAATAGTGCCAAACAATATTTTTATTGTTCACTGAAAAATACAGGTCTGCAAAGAGTCTATTGCATTGTGTACTGAACGCAAGGCCTGACATTACAAGGATACATGACATAACGGCGTAACTTATATAAAATGATACATATCGCATACTTACATAAAATGATACATACAGTACCCCACCTCTCTAAACACTAGAATTTAATAGAAGTAAAGCCTTGTATTAAATGAGAACTGTAAACATTGCAATCATAGACAAAATGCTCTAAGCAAAGCACTTTAAAATTGGTTTGTTGTGATACCTACTTGGTCCACCCAGAGTTAGGAATAGCAGGGCCTAAGAAACAGTTAGCTAACGAAAGCTAGCACCTTCAAGGAGCTCTTCCTGGGGATCAGGCTGCTGCTGCCCAAGACAGGCCGCCACCCTGGCCTCCCTGGAGCCCTCAGGCCCATAATGACAGCTAATCCCTGTCTTGGTGCTAGTATGAGGTGACTGGGAAGTGGGAGGAGTAGCAGGTACGAGGAAGCTTCTGTCAACAGCTGCTTATATACTGCACCAACTCTATGGATAAGAACACCTAATATTTTTGATGTGAATCTACCACTCTCAGCAAACACTGAAGTGTGATTTAAAATAAAAAAATAACATTGAGAAAAAAAACCATTTTCTAGACAATCTGCCATTATCATCATTTCTTCCTTTCAGCCATGTTTTCATTAGATGCTCTAAAAGAAACTGCTACTTACTATATGATCAGCCAGGTGGGCCAGGATTGAGGTAACAAAACTTCTGCAGTTACAACTACTGACTTAAATGAATACAAAATAAATACAAATTTATTAGAGAGCAACAAAACAATCTCTATTAATCACATGGCAAGATATTCAAGCACTGCAACAATATTCATATTCCAAGGTCAACTTTAACTCTATAACCCACATTTCCTTCCAAACTGAGAAAGCTTGGTGCGGAGGAAAACATAAAATATCAACACCACCTCCTCTACAAATACTATCAGGGCTCAGAAGGCTCACCATAGATAACAAATGTTTAAAAAAAAAAAAAAAGGCACCTCGATATATACACAGCAACAGAGGAATACTATCCTCTCCTCTCCTTCTGGGTGTCCTTGGCATCAGGCAAATCAGGGCTATTTATGACAACAGTGCCTAAGCTGACTATGGCAATGCTCACATTTTAAGAGAAATCAGGATTACAAAGTTCCTTTATTCATAGGGAGTCAAAAATAATTTCCTCAGACAAGAGTCTTAGCATCAAAGAAAATTTTCCTCTGGCCTGAGAAATTTTTATAAATAAGATTGTACCATATCCCAGCTTCTTTACTTAATATTAAACTATTAAAGCACAGAGGATATCCTCAGAGGGCAGGAATGTGTACGACCAATATTCTCGGATTTTTCAATACTTTATAGATCAAATATTTTATCAGACTATCCATTTAAGATATGTGTAAGTCAATACTAATAACCAACTATGTATTTTTCTTATTCTGTTCATCAAAGAACACCACATTCCTATAGGAATAAAGGGCAGTTCAGTGGGTATCCTGTTTCCCTTAACTCTGCACAGTAAATTTCACTGCTCAGTCTCTATGCCTTTGACTCTTCCTGTGGCTCTTTTCATCTAAGGAAAACTTGGTATAAAGGGGGAAAACTGCAAACTCCAGTGGAAGCGTCGGTATTTGTGTTGTGAAGTGAACTTTAGGGTAATAACTGTAATTGCTATGGGACTGTTTACAGCCTTGCTAGAAATCCTATTTCTCTTGAATCCCTAGATTGAGAAATTCTCATAATTTAAACATGGGGGGAGATTTCACCGATAAAGATCTAGTTCATGTGAAAGGTCTGGCCCCTGGAATGATGTGTGGCCAGCCCAAAACACTGGCCACATTTCCACTTTAGACACGTTCATTATTCTTTCCCATCACAGTACCGTTCAATTCTTCCATCTGTCATGGCACTGGTGAGCTCTCTCTCATTGCTGCTCCCATTTCTTTTGGGTGTTCTACTGCACATATGGGATCCATTGAGCTTATCACTTTAATGTGTAGGGAATTTTCATTTCACACCATCCACTCTCTAAAAGCCATTAACTGGGAGCAATTTCTAGTTAGTAAAGGCACAATTCACTGGCATTTCCTCTTTATAAAGGAAATCAAAAGGTTGCTCAGAAGCTGAACAAACAACTTGGGTATTCCTATAAAGGGAGTGTTGTATCTGCTACTAAAACCCAGAGACATTTGCTAGCTCTAAAGATTATACGGATTCTGTAAAAGCATCGATTTGGCAGTTTAAGACAGATTTCTAATTCTGCACTACATCACTTGGTGAGGAGGAGGAAGTACTGGTTAGTATCACAGGAGCAAATTTAAAGTGTCAACATCATTCTACTGGCTTGTTTTCCTCATGCTTTTGAACTTTCACCAGCTCTAGTGAAGCGTGTCCCAGGGTACATCACTCAGCAACCTGCAGAACTGCTCAGAGATAGAACAATGGACTTCACCCCAACTAGCCCAGCTGGTTGCTAGCACTCAGCTGGGAAACACTGCCTCGGGGCACAGCTCACGAAAAGCCTTAAACCCAGGAAAGATTTACGGAAGTTGCACAAAAATTCTTGGTTTATAATACCTTCCCAGAAATCAGAAAATAATTGATTTTTAGGTAAAGAAACTGAATCTATGCTCACGAACAAAGTAATGCCTCACAAAGCAGAATCCAGAATGTAAAACTACAGGAAAAAATGCAGCTTGTTAATCACTAGCTTACTTTGGCTAAATTATCATAGTAAGTCAGTGCAATTTACTATTGCATTTAGAAGCACAATCTACCATGTTCTCATAAATTTAGGGTATAATAAAGAACATGAAAAGTTCACAGGGGTGAGAGCCCTTTAGCGTTTTGTGACTTCATAACTTAAAAAGACAAAGGCTAAGCAGGATCTGACAGTCAGAGATTTACCTGCTCAGCACAAGCTGAGTTGAGAGACGGCTAAACATCGGACTTTTATTCATTTATGGTGTTCTCAGAAAGTTCCTATCTGGACGCTGATGATTATCAACCTGGCTGCACATCAGAGTCATCTGGGAAAAGCTTTTAAAAATGACCAAATGCCCAGACCAATTATATGTGGAGGGTGAAGCCCAGATATCAATATTCTTTACGCTTCCCCAAGGGGTTCGATTCTAATGTGCAGCCAGGATGTGTACATCCACTGCTGTATCCTTCCAGAGAGCTGTTGCATGAAGTCATATTTTATTTATCTAGAGGGTTTTGTTTTTTCTAAATCCCACCAGGAAAAGGAATTTTTAGAAAAAGGCACAGTTGTGCTTCCTCTAAAGATGCAGCTTACTGTTTGGCAGGTGCTGGTTGTCAGAGGTTATCTGGAACGCTGATTGAAAAGGAGGAAGTCCTTGTCTTGGCAGAGTAGGCACAGTTTCAGGCTTCGGCAGCTGCCGCCAGCAACAAAGAATGCCCAAATGCCCATGAGTACCACAATTATATATGTTGACACCAAATTTATTCCATAATGAGGACTTATGAAGGTCTGCAAAAGGAAAATAAAGCAGTTTGGGTAGTAACAGCAAGCTTATTAAACATGTAGAGTAACCAAAGCTAAAGGAAAATCTAGGATACTTTCAACAGCTGGGGTGTGTTTCAACAAACATATGATGTATGTCATGTACTGCGGAGTTCCACAAAGACGAACAGAACTAACCTAGTCAACAGACGCTAACCCATAGGTGTGCGCTTTGCAATATTCAAATGCCAAACCTAAAGGGTAATTAGAAGTCAGCATCTAATGGAATACCCAAGAGAAGATACATGTTATATAATCTGGGCCCAGTTTATAATAATTTCTGTGTTAGCTGGCTCTTAATATTTGCAAGAAAGTAGGACACGTCCAAGTTACTTTAGTATGAACCTTTAGTATTTAAGGGAACAAGAGGGCACAGCATTTCTTTTTCAGCTGCATAATTGCTGAGGCTTCCAAAAGTTTATTTAAAAAACAATGATGAAAAGCCAAGAGGTACTCTGTTACACAACAGTGAAGACCAAAGTATCTACCTACTGGAGCTTATATGCTAGGAAGAGAGACAATGAAAGAACAAATAAATGAATTAAATAATTACACATTGTGATGAATGCTAGACAGAATAATTCTAATTGTGATGGTGCCAGGATAAGTAAGAATAAGGTGGTCTATTGAGGTTGCTCAGGAGAGGTCCTGAGTAAGTGGCACGTAAAGTGAGACACATAGTTGGGAGGAGAGAGTCAGCCTCATGTAGACTGAGGGAGGGAATGACAGTAAAGCAAAGAGTTTGGGGCAGCTGAGAACCTGAGAGAGGGCTATGACTGATGTGTAGGGATGGAGAGGCAGCACAAGAGATGAGGCATCAGAGAGGAAGGCAGGGACCAGCTATGTAGCATATGGGTAAGGAGTGTAAATTTTATCCTCAGTGCAACGGAGGGTCACAGAACAGGCTTACATGGAGGGGCTGAACGACTTGGCTTAGATGTTTAAAACTGCACAGAATGGATTAAAGGAAGCAATTGTGAAAGCAGGGAGACTCATTGGGAAGATTCTGCACTGGTTGATGAAATCAGGGTGGTGGCAGTAGAGATGGAGAGAGTGGGCAGTATGAACTGACAGGACTTGCTGATGGATGCAATGTGAGGGAAAGGGGGAGGCCAAAATGACTTCCAGGTTTCTGGCTCTTGGTAAATGATGGTGCTATTTAAGGAGATGACAAAGACTTGAGGAAGACCAGGCTTGAAATGATGGGTAAGAATCAAGTCCAATAAGGACACGCTAAGAGTGAAATGCCTGTGAGATTTCAAAGGACGGAATGTCAGGTAAGCATTAGGTATATGAGCATGGGGCTCAGAGGAGAGGCCTGGGCTGGAAAGAGGAATACAAAAGCACAGTCCATAAGCATAAAATTTAAAAATTTAAAAAATTTTATTTTTATTTTATTATTATTTTTTAGAGTTCTCTCTAAAAAAGAGAGAGAGAATGTGTGTGTGTGTGTGTGTGTGTGTGTGTGTGTGTGTGTGTGAGAGAGAGAGAGAGAGACAGAGAGAGACAGAGAGGGAGAGAGAGAGAAAATCTTAAAGCAGGACCCATACCCAGCGCAGAGCCCAATATGGGGCTCATTTCCATGACCCTGGGATCATAACCTGAGCTGAAATCAAGAGGCAGATACTCAACTGACTGAGCCATCCAGGCACCCCCATAGATGGTATTTAAAGCCATGTCTCTACCCAGGGAGCTACTATAGAAAGAAGGGAAAGGAGAAGAATAAGCCCTGAGAACATTTATAGATTGTTCGTGCTGCTTAGTATTATAGGAGCAAATTAAAAGTGTCAACACCTTTCTATTAGCTTGACTCTTTTTTTTTTTTTACATTTTTTTAAATGTTTATTTATTTTTGGGAGACAGACAGAGTGCAAGCAGGAGAGGGGCAGACAGAGAGGGAGGCACAGAATCTGAAGCAGGCTCCAGGCTCTGAGCCATCAGCACAGAGCCCGACACGGGGCTCGAACCCATGAAGCACGGGATCATGACCTGAGCCAAAGTTGGACATTCAACTGACTGAGCCACCCAGGTACCCCAATCTGTTAGCTTGACTCGTACTGAAAGAGTCAGCAAAGGGGTCTGAGAAGAGCAAATAGTGAGGTAAAAGAAAAATCAGGACAGTGTGATATAGCAGTCAAAAGAGGAAAATGTTTCACAGAAGGTGAACTCTTTTAAAGGCTGCTGAAATGAAAAAAAAAACAAAACCAAAACACCAATGTCCATCAGATTTGGAGAAACAAAAGTCTGTTTTGACCTTGACAAGTGCAATCTTGGAAGAGTGGTTGAGGAGCACCTGGGTGGCTCCAGCTGGGATGCTGGGTGAGTTCCAGCCCAGCATCATTCTCTGTGCTCACAGCACAGAGCCTGCTTCAGATCCTCTGTCTCCCTCGCTCTGCCCCTCCCCTACTTGTGCTCACTCTCTCTCTCTCAAAAGTAAATAAATGTTAAAAAAAAATTTTAAGAACAACAACAACAACAACAACAACAACAACAAAGAAGATGGTTGAGCAGAAGCCAGACTGGATTGAAGCAGGAGAGGTGAAGAAGTGGAGACAAAATTAGTGGACATAACTCTGAGAAATTTGGCTGTGATGTGGAAGAGAAAAAAAGGAGTGAAGGCTAGGAGGGGGAAAGGCAAGAGGAGAGTTTTTTGTTTTGTTTTTTTTTTTTTAAAGATATGTCTACATGGGGGCATTTGGGTAGCTCAGGTGGTTGAGTGTCCGACTCTTGATTTCGGGTCAGGTCATGATTCCAGAGTTATGGGATGGAACCCTGCATCGGGCTCTGAGCTAAGCGTGGAGCCTACCTAAGATATTCTCTCCCTCTCTCTCTCTCTCTCTCTCTCTCTCTCTCCCCCCCCCCCCCCCCCCCCTCCCCTTCTTTTTCTCTAAAAAAAAAAAAAAAGCAAAAAGTTATGTCTGTATGTTGATGAAAAGAGGGAAAAGCTGGTGGTATGGGATAAAGGGCACAATCAGAGGAGTGAAGTCCTTAAACGAGACGTGGATCTGGTGGCCAGGAGGAGGGACTGGCCTTTGACAGAAAGAGGGATACTTCCTTTACTGGGCCAGGGTAAGATAAGGAGATGGGTTCCCACGTAAGCCAGCACTTACACATACCAAAGGAGAGAATCTGATTGGGTCAACTTGCCACCATACACCTTTGCCAATAAGGGGCTTCAGGGGAAGTGCCTCCACGGCTCCTCACTGTCCTTACCCTCACCATACCTGTACATGATTCCATCTATCAGCTCTGGCCAGGAAAATGGGCTGAGTTTGCACGTAGCTACTTATGCAGAAAAAGTGCTTTTCTCAAGAGTCATCAGTGGGTATGGCAGGCATTGAGCATTTTCTGGATTCTTCAGAATAATTTACCTCAAATCCACTGAATTTTAATTTATTTTACAGGGTGCTAAGCTCTTTTGTATTTCTCTTTAGTTTCTTTAAATTTTTTTCTCTTTTAAACAATTACAAAAGCAGCTGTGATTGTTGCAGAAAATGAGAATACACAAATGAGTAAAATAAACAAATTTTAAAACTTGAAATTCAGATAGGTTAGTATTTATTGAACAGAACACAAAAACTGCAAACCATAAAGAAAAATTGATTAAACTACATTAGAATGAGGAACTTTGCTTATAAAAAAAGACAACAGTATGAGGAGATAAAGATAAACCATAGTACAGGAGAAGTTATTTACAATATGTATATCTGACAAAGACGTTTTGTCGGAGAACATAAAAAGAACTCCTAAAAATCAAAATGATTTATAGGCAAAAGATTTGAATAGGTACTTCACAAAAGAATTATCCAGGGGCGCCTGGGTGACTCAGTCGGTTGAGCGTCTGACTTGATTTCAGCTCAGGTCATAATCTCACAATTTGTGGGATCGAGCCCTGAGTTGGGCTCTGTGCTGACAGCATGGAGCCTGCTTGGGATTTTCTATCTCCCTCTCTCTCTCTCTGCCCCTCCCTTGCTCACATGCTCTCTCTCTCTCTCTCTCTCTCTCTCACCCCCTCCCCCACTCACGTGTGTATGCCTGTTCTTTCTCTTGCTCTCAAAAAAAAACAGAATTATCCGATGGAAAAAAGACAGTCTCTTTAACAAATGGTGCTGGGAGAACTGGACAGCAACATGCAGAAGAATGAAACTAGACCACTAACTTACACCATTCACAAAAATAAACTCAAAATAGATGAAGGACCTGAATGTGAGACAGGAAACCATCAAAACCCTTGAGGAGAAAGCAGGAAAAAACCTCTCTGACCTCAGCTGCAGCAATTGCTTACTTGACACATCTCCAAAGGTAAGGGAATTAAAAGCAAAAAATGAATTGGGACCTCACCAAGATAAAAAGCTCTGCACTGAAAAGGAAACAATCAATAAAACTAAAAGGCAATCGATGGAATTGGGAAAGATATTTGCAAATGACATATCAAAGGGCTAGTATCCAAAATCTATAAAGAGCTCACCAAACTCCACACCCCAAAAATAAATAATCCAGTGAAGAAATGGGCAGAAGACATGAATAGACACTTCTCTAAAGAAGACATCCAGATGGCCAAGAGGCACATGAAGAGATGCTCAACGTCACTCCTCATTAGGGAAATACAAATCAAAACCACACTGAGATACCACCGCATGCCAGTCAGAGTGGCTAAAATGAACAAATCAGGGGACTATAGATGCTGGCGAGGATGTTGAGAAACAGGAACCCTCTTGCAATGTTGGTGAGAATGCAAACTGGTACAGCTGCTCTGGAAAACAGTGTGGAGGTTCCTCAAAAAATTAAAAATAGATCTACCCTATGACGCAGCAATAGCACTGCTAGGAATTTACCCAAGGGATACAGGAGTGCTGACGCATAAGGGTACTTATACCCCAATGTTTATAACGGCACTTTCAACAATAGCCAAATTATGGAAAGAGCCTAAATGTCCATCAACTGATGAATGGATAAAGAAGATGTGGTTTTGGGCCACCTGGGTGGCTCAGTCGGTTGAGCGACCGACTTCGGCTCAGGTCATGATCTCGCGGTCCGTGAGTTCAAGCCCCACGTCGGGCTCTGTGCTGACAGCTCAGAGCCTGGAGCCCGTTTCAGATTCTGTCTCTCCCTCTCTCTCTGACCCTCCCCCCGTTCATGCTCTGTCTCTTTCTGTCTCAAAAAAACAAACGTTAAAAAAAATTAAAAAAAAAAAAAGAAGATGTGGTTTATATATATAATGGAACACTACTTGGCAATGAGAATGACTGAAATCTGGCCATTTGTAGCAACATGGATGGAACTGGAGAGTGTTATGCTAAGTGAAGTAAGTCAGGCAGAGAAAGACAGATACCATATGTTTTCACTCATATCTGGATCCTGAGAAACTCAACAGAAGACCAGGGAGGAGGAGAAGGGAGGGTAAAAAAGTTACAGAGAGGGAAGGAGGCAAACCATAAGACACTCTTAAATACTGAGAATAAACTGAAGGTTGATGGGGGGTGGGAGGGGAGAGGAAAGTGGGTGATGGGCATTAAGGAGCGCACCTGTTGGGATGAGCACTGGGTATTGTATGGGAACCAATTTGAGAATAAATTTCATATAAAAAAATTTAAAAAATAAACAACTCTTACAACTCAAAAAAAAAAAAAAGAATGATCCAAATGGCCAATAAATATATGAAGATCTGCTTAATCTCATTAATCATTAGTGAAATGCTAATTAAGACCATACTGTGATACCACCACATACCCAGTGGGATCAGTAACAAGACAGTGCCATACCAACCACTGGTGAGGAGGTGGAGGAACTGCCACTCACAAATTAATGGGAATATAAGTCAATACAACGACTCTGAAAAGCTGAGTGGTATGAACAGCTGACATATGCACGCCCCATGATCAGCAATTCCGCTCCTAGGCATACATCCAAAAGAAATGTACACATATATTCAAAAGAGATATATTCTAGAATGCTCAAAGCATTATAATTAGTCACAAAAGTCAAAAACTAGAGACACCATTTCTGCAGTTGAATGGATAAATCATAGTACAGTCACAAAGTAGAATACTAGAGTGCAATAAATGAGCAATATATATAGATGAATCTCACAAAGATAATGTTAAGCGAAAGAAGTCAGACACAAGAGTAAATACCATATAGTTCTGTTTACATAAACTACCAAAAGGCAAGGCAAGCCATGGTGTTAGAAGTCAGGACCGTGGTAGGAGGCTCATGGGATCTGATGTTTCAGTTTTCATGTAGGTTCGAGTTACATAGGTTACAAGATGTACAGTTTTGATCTGTATATGTTTCTGTGTGTGTGTTATTTTTCTTAAGTAGGCTTCATGTCTAGCATGGAGCCCCATAGGGGGCTTAAACTCACAACCAGGAGATCAAGACCTGAGCGGGTATCAAGAGTCAGATGTTTAGCCGACTGAGCCACCAAGCACTACCCCGTTCCCCTCCTCCCTCTGCTATTCAGAGATAACTACTATTAAAATTTTGGTAGATAATCTTCCAAATTTCCCAAATTCTTTTTTATTTTAGTTTATTTTCCTGGGTTCTCTTTAATCATTAAAGAGAATATCAACTATTCAATATTCTACAACATTTATAGGATTGAGGATACAAAGACTGACAAGATAAGATCATCCCTGATGATCAAACTCTAGTTGGAGAGAGATATACAAAAACGATATTAAATAAGATGGTGAGGCCAAGATGGGAGAGCAGCACAGCACTCAAGTTCTCAGATTCTCTCATCCCTGAAATGCAGCTAGATCAGCACCACATCATTTTGCACATCTAGGAAATTGATCTGAGGATTAACACAACAATCTGCATAACTTGAACCACAGAACTTGGCAGGTACATGGTGCGGAGAGGTGAAGTGGGGGAGAGAGAGAGAAGCTGTGGAGGGTAGGGAGCTGTTTTTGCAGAGAGAGGACAGAGAAAGGGGAGAAGCGTGCAGCACATCGTGAGAGTAAAGGAAAAGCACTCCCTCGAAAGTAGCTGCAGACTCTTAAATACAGAGAACTGAGGACTGCTGGAGGGGTTTGGGATGGGGGGATGGGCTACATGGGCAAGGGGTATCAAGGAGGACACTTGCTGGGATGAGCACTGGGTGTTGTATGTATCACTGGATTCTACTCCTGAAATCATTATTGCACTATATGCTAATTTGGATGTAAATTTTTAAAAATAATAATAAATGAATAAATAGCTATATTAAATAAAACAGTGTTATCTGTGGATAAGTGTTATAACAGAGCTATGAATAAGGGCTGGTGATCGTGCTCAGTCTGGAATATGCACCTTTTCCAGGGAGGCTTCACATGGAACGAGTACTTTTCCAAACTGACTTAGGTTAGGGGGAGACGCGTCACTGCAGATAAAACAGCATGGACAAGGCACACCTACTGGGAAGCCACAATGGATTAATTTAGATGGAGCATATGATGTGAACTGTGGGGAGCAGCAGGAAGTTAAGTTCTGTACCAGTAAGGCTGATAAGAGGCTTATGTCAAACAAAGAAGTCTGGGTTTTATTCCACAGGCATCTACTACAGCTGATCATTCTCTCCTTAACACATCTGGCTTCCAGGACATCTGGCTCCTGGTTTTCTTCCAACCTCACTAGTGGCTCTTTCTCAGTCTCTTTTGCTGGCACCTTCTCTTTCCCCAGTGTCAATGTGGGAGCGTCCCAGAGCTCAGTCTTTGGATTTCTGGCCTGGATTTCTCTCCCCAACTCCGTACTTTCTCATCCAACTGCCTAATGGATATTTTCACTAGGATGTCCAATAGGCACCTCTATTTCACCTTTACAATGTGTCCAGATGAACTCCTTGATCCACCCTCACAAGCTCCCCCATCCCAGCTGATGGTAACTCCATCCTTCTAACTGTCCAGGCCCAAACCTTGGAGACATCCTTGGCTCCTCTTCTTTCACTCTATGCCTTACCCAATCTGTAAGGAAATACTGCTGGCTCTACTTTCAAAAATATATCCTCAATCTGATCATTTCTCATCATATCCACTGCTTTTTCACCCAAGTTATCACCATCCTTCTCCTGATGACTATAATCTTTCCCTGCTACAGTTCACTCTTAACACGGCCAAGTGATCTTTTAAAAATTTGAGTCAGATCATGGCCCTAACACCCTGCAACGACTCCCATTTCACTGACAGTAAATGTCAATGTCTTGCATTATCTAGATGTGGTTCTCACTTCTAACCTCTACTTCCCTCCCCACCTTCAACTCTGTGACAGTATCTATTACCTTTACCCTAGCTCCCTCTGTTCTGGCCACCCTCACTTCCAAAAATACGCCAAGCAATTTCTTTGATCTTAGACTTTGCTACTGGTTGTGCAGTCCAGGATGCTCTTCCCCAGAGAGCCCCATGACCAATCTACTTCACTTCTTTGCTCAAAGGTCACCTTCACAACGAAGCCTACTCTGACCACCTAATTAAAAAATTGGACATCCTCTGCCTCCCCACACTCTGGATTCCTTTTAACTCTGCTCTACTTTCCATAGCACCTATCACGATAAAATTTCTTATTTATTATGCCTGCTGCTTGCTGCCTTTCTCTCACCACTAAACTGTAAAAGCAGGGATCTTTGTTTTGTTCACTAAACTGTTTTGTTTACCTAAAACAGTGCCTGGAACATAGAAGGTACTCAGTAAATATTTGTCGAATGAATGAATTAGCCAAATGGATCCATGAAAAGGACATTTGTTTTTTCATTTAATTTCCTTTCTGATTATAGAAGTGTACATTGCAGAAAATTTGGAACATGCCAAAAACTATAAAGAAGAAAAGAATCCATTCAGAGATAAATACTATTAGTATTTTAATGCTTTCTCTTTCCAGTCTTTTTTTTCCATGAAGATTTGGCTTCACATAGTTGCCATCACACTAACTTTAGTATCCTGCACCGCTGAAAGGTTTTAGGAAGGGGAAGCAATAAGACTGCATTTTTATCTAACTATCTATCTATCTTTTAAGTAATCTCTACGCCTATAACTGGTGGCCTGAACTCACGACCCAGAGATCAAGAGTCACGTGCTTTAGCAACTAAGCCAGCCAGGCACCCCTGCAAGACTTCATTTTAGATGCATCAGAGGTCAAGGAGCCCAGTATGAGAAAACTTGATATAAATTCTAAGTGGATGGAGAAGAGAGAAACATGAGGTAGGACACCATCAGAAAGAACCCTTCTAAAACTAAGAGATGAGAAATGATAAGGGTCTGGACAAGGCAGTAGTGGGGATAATTCTGATGTAAATACATGGCAAATTGCCATGAAAGTCAAACCCAAACCATTAAATATTCTTAAGAAATATAGCTAGTCAAGCTTTCTTTTTAAATTTTAGTTATTTAGAAAACTGGCATAATAATTATAATTTCAGTGAGGAGGGAATAAAATGGGCACCCTTGCTATTTATCAGAGTGAGTAGAAATGGTACAATCCTTGTGGAGAGGACTTTACCAATTTATATCAAGGGCTTTAAAAATATTTGTACCATTTAATTTCATATTTTCATTCTATGAAATCTAAACATCATATTGAAAAAATTTCATGTACAAAGATGTTCAAGACAGCATCGTAAGAAACAGAATTTTGAAATAGATGTGATCAGTTAAGCAAACTATAATATAATTCTATGTAATGATATAAGGCTATTAAAATGTATATATGAAAAGGATTTCTAATAACATGGTACTTATTTAAGATGTGTTACATAATGTAAGCCTAATGCAAGACTATTTCAGGTTTGACTATACCCATAAAAGATAGATAGGGGCGCCTGGGTGGCACAGTCGGTTAAGCGTCCGACTTCAGCCAGGTCACGATCTCTCGGTCTGTGAGTTCGAGCCCTGCGTCAGGCTCTGGGCTGATGGCTCAGAGCCTGGAGCCTGTTTCCGATTCTGTGTCTCCCTGTCTCTCTGCCCCTCCCCCGTTCATGCTCTGTCTCTGTCCCAAAAATAAAAAAAATAAAAAAAATAAAAAGATAGATAGATACATAGAATAAAATCTTTAATGAAATCAACCAACAAATTAAGAGTGGCTTTTTCTGTAGGAATAGATGATTTATCTATCTACCATTCACTCATTAAAGAGCTTCATCTTCCCATGAGCATGTATTTCATTGAGAGTGGAATGTACCATATGTGGACTTATGATCCAAAAAATACTGTGAGCATGGTGACAATCAATACTCACCAGGGCTGACACCAGCAGATGGGTCAGAAGAACTACAAGAAGGGCAGACCACTTTTTCTTCTCACAGCCATCAAAAAATATGATGCCCCAGAACACGTGCAGCAATATGATAACCAGCGTCATGAAAGCTGAAAGACAGTTATCAATTAGTGTCCAGTCATACAGACACGGATGCCAAAGCCCAGTCACACTTGGTCATGATACAACAGGCTCTTGGGGTGCGGTACACCACCTTGAGAGTTTAACTACCACCTGCCAGAAGCAGGACTTTGACACACATTTGCTCAAAGAGTAAACTGGAAAGCAACACTTTTTTTTTTTTTTTTAATGTTTATTTTTTGAGAGACAGAGAGAGAGAGAGCGTGAGAGGGTGAGGGGCAGAGAGAGAGGGAGTCACAGGTTCCGAAGCAGGCTCCAGGCTCTGAGGTGTCAACAAAGAGCCCAATGCAGGGCTCGAGCTCACGAACCCCAAGATCACGACCTCAGCTGAAGTTGGATGCTCAACCGACTGAGCCACCCAGGCGCCCCTGGAAAGCAACATTTCTGAAAGAGGCACCAGGTCTGCAGTAGCTTCTCATCCAGAATGTGAACCTGTTAAACCTGTTAAACCTAAAGTCAGCTTGGACCTGGCTTTCAAGGAGTATCTCTGAGGAACTCAATAAAACTAGTGTGATATCTAATCAACTCTTTCCAAATTAGCCTTTTGCACCAACCTCAATTAAACGGAGTACATTCAGTTTACACAAGTCTCACTAAAGTGGAATTGCTCCTGTGTTCTTTCCTTTTTAAAAAGGCCAATGGAAGAATAAAAACATTAAAAATTACAATTATCTAAGATTCTTCTTAGGCAACCAAAACTGAATTTGATCCCAGATTTTTCTGTGGAAAAGAATGTGTTTCCTGTGCCCTGAAAATATTATTTATTTATTTATTTATTTATTAATTATTATTTTTTTTAACGTTTATTTATTTTTGAGACAGAGAGACACAGCATGAACGGGGGAGGGGCCGAGAGAGAGGGAGACACAGAATCGGAAGCTGGCTCCAGGCTCTGAGCCATCAGCCCAGAGCCCGACGCGGGGCTCGAACTCGCGGACCGCAAGATCGTGACCTGAGCTGAAGTCGGACGCTTAACCGACTGAGCCACCCAGGCGCCCCTGAAAATATTATTTAAAATGAACCAATTCCGCATATTTTGAGAGGTTTTTTGGGGGGGAAGAGGGGGACTGTCAGAGCCATCTGAGGCTTTATTTGGGAAAAAACTCTTGAATTGGCTTTTAGTTGGGGACATGGGCAAGAGGGGGGTACCCAGGGTGGTGGACTCCCCCTAAGGGTAGGCCAAGAACTGAGGTGAGGCTTAGGTGGGCCTCCCATTCCCGACGCTCCCCTGCACAGCTCCTTCCCCCACAGGCTCTACGGCAGCCACGGGAGCGGGGAGGTTGGGAGGGACCACAGTGGTTGTTCACTTGGACAGGACGTCAGACGACTGGGACACCAGCTTCCCATCACGGGTCTCGATCTTCTTCACCACCACAGCCTTGGAGGAGCTGACATGGCCAGAGGAAGCAGAGCTCTGGCCAGAGCTGAAGCCGAACTGGAAGGCATAGCTGACGCCAGGGCTCATGTGGCCCCTGTAGGCTGAGACCAGCCCACCCAAGTAGCCGGTGGGAGGTCTTAGTGTGGATGCTCATGTTCTGCATCCCAGACTCCAGCCTGCTTTCCTCGCCCTCCAGCAGCTTGCAGTAGGTGGTGATCTTGATGTCCAGGGCCAGCTTGATGTTCATGAGCTCCTGGTACTCCTGCAGCTACCGGGCCATGTCCTGCTTGGCTCGCTGCAGAGCGGCCTCCAGCTCGGCCACCTTAGCATTGGCGTCCTTCACGGCCAGCTCCCCACGCTGCTTGGTATCAGCTATGGTGGCCTCCAGGGAAGCCCTCTGGTTTTTCAGGCCCTCAATCTCAGCCTGGCGTCAGTTAGTGTTCTGGTTCATCTTGGAAATCTCCGTCTTTGGGAGATGTTGGTCATCCCCATGCTTCCCGGCCAATGTCTGCAGCTGCTAGTACTTGATCTGGTACATGGTCTCAGCCTCAGCCTGGCTGCTGTTGGCGATCTCCTCATACTGGGCCTTGACCTTGGCAATGATGCCATCCAGATCCAGGGAGTGGCTGCTGCCCATGGACAGCACCACAGTCGTGTCCGAGATCTGGGACTGCAGCTCACGGATCTCCTCTTTGTACAGCTGCCTTAAGAAGTTGATCTCATCAGTCAGCCCTTCCAAGCGGGACTCCAGCTCCACCTAGTTCATGTAAGCTTCGTCCACATCCTTCTTGATGAGGACAGATTCATTCTCCATGTCTGCACGTTCTTTGATCTCCTCATATTTATTGAAGTCCTCCACCAGGCCCTGCATGTTGCCAAGCTCCACCTCCAGCTTCAGCTTCTCCTGGCCTAGGGTTTCCAGCTGCCGCCGAAGGTTGTCGATGTAACTCTCGAACGTGTTGTCCATGTTGCTGCGAGAGGTTTTCTGCTGCTGCAAGAGGTTCCACTTGGTCTCCAGAATTTTGTTCTGCTGCTCCAGATGCCGCACCTTGTCGACGAAGGAGGCAAACCTGTTGTTGAGGGTCTTGATCTGCTCCTTCCCCTGGCTGTGCATGGCCTGGATGTTGGGGTCCACCTCCAGCTTAAGAGGGTTCAGCAGGCTCTGGTTCACTGAGACAGCCGTGATGCCCCCCATACTCCCGGGCCTGCCGTAGCCCCCAACTACACTCATGCTGCTGCCCAGGCCACGCTGGAAGCTGCTGCCGCTTTCCACCCAGGACAGGGCAGAGCTGATGCGGGAGCCAGGCGCATGAGTGAAGGAGAGGCTGCTGAAAGCCCGGGGGCCGGAGGAGGACACCTTGTAGGACTTCTGGGTCACCCTGATAGACATGGTGGAGGCCAGTGTGGAAGTTGGAGTGGAGGCAGGTAGGCTGAACCTGCCTGAGGTTCGAGAAGGAGCCAAGAAGCTGCTTCTAGGGTCTATTCTGAAAGTTTTAATATGAAGAAAAAAAAGCATATCGATTTCCCCTTTCAGCCACATAAAAAGATACCATTAACACCCACCAGTCTGGCAAAAATTCAAGTCTGACAATTCGCTTTCACATTGATGATAGGAAAACAATCTAGCATTACCTAGTAAAATTGAAAGTATGTACTCTCTATTTCACTCCAACAATTCCACAGTTAGATATATACTCTGAAGCAGTTAGTTCTTGGATCAATAGATCATTAGTACCTGAGACGTTGTTAGAAATGCACATTCTTGGGGCGCCTGGGTGGCTCAGTCGGTTAAGCGTCCGACTTCAGCTCAGGTCACGATCTCGCGGTCCGTGAGTTCGAGCCCCGCGTTGGGCTCTGGGCTGATGGCTTAGAGCCTGGAGCCTGCTTCTGATTCTGTGTCTCCCTCTCTCTCTGCCCCTCCCCTGTTCATGCTCTGTCTCTCTCTGTCTCAAAAATAAATAAACGTTAAAAAAAAATTAAAAAAAAAAAAAAAAAAAAAAAAAGAAATGCACATTCTTGGGACTTACCCCAGACTTCCTGAATCAATGAGCCTTGCAACCTGTGTTTAAACAGCCCTTCAGGTGGTTCTGATGTATGCTCAAATGTGAGAACCACTACCCTGGAAAACTCTAATATATGTGCACCAAGTGACATATACAAGAATATTTATACTATCATTGTTTATATTAACAAAAAATTTCCATCATTATCAGAATGGATAAACTGTGGTGTATTCACACAATGGAATACTATATGATCTATAATATAAATGATCTCAATAATATAATGCTAGTGGGGACAAAAGTATATTGTAGGACACCAACCACTATTTATACAAAGTTAAAAACATCTAAAAACTATATTAAAAGGACAAAACTGTTATACATTAAAAGGATATAATTGTTGTGATTAGAAGAAGGCAAGTTTTAATTTTTTTTTAATGTTTGTTTACTTTACAGAGAGGGACAGAGACAGAGCATGAGCGGGGGAGGGGCAGAGAGAGAGTGAGACACAGATCCAAAGTAGGCTCCAGGCTCTGAGCTGTCAGCATAGAGCCTGACGCAGGGATTGAACCCACAAGCTGTGAGATCACGACCTGAGCCTAAGTCGGGAGCTTAACCAAGTGAGCCATCTAGGCTCCCCTAGAAGGCAAGTTTTTATATATAATGACATCATTTAGTGAAACGATGACAAATACTTTAAAGTAGAGGAGGAGTTTTAAAATATATACCTTTGGGATGATGGCAACATTTCACCACATCCAAATCTTACTTTTACTTAAGATCTAGCTTGATGCCATCTCCTTGGTGAATTCTTTAGGACACCTAATCTTCATTTTTAAAAAACACTGAGCACACATTTACTGAGCACCTGGATAGTCTGGCCTAAAGATTCTGTATAGGAGCTCAGGAGTCACACAATCCTGAGATGGAATGCGAGCTCCACAATATGGCTTTGGCCAGATTATTTAACCTCCCTCCCCTTCTGTTTCCTTTATTTCAGAAATGGGGCCAATAATACCTCATAGGGCTGTTCCAGGGAAGAACAGTGCTTTAATATAAACCACAGCTTTTCAATAAATGATACTACCATCTGCCAACGTCTCCAGGTTCAAAGATGAGTAGGGCAGAGCCTTTAATGAGTTATACTGTCATATGGGAAAGAAAGCGAGGCAAAGCAGCAAGCGGTTACCACATTTATCCAAGTTTCCTAGGTACTGGGCTATGTTTTAAAATGCACTCTTCTTCACTCTTGGACATTTATTTCTTCCTCTGACCTGGTATTACTTTTACATTTGTCTTCTTCCTCCCCATACTTATTCAATGTCCATTATGGGCAGGCACTGTTCCAGGCACTGGGGCTATCACGGTGCACAAAACACAATCCCATGGGACTCTGCCTCATCCTTTCAGTTTCCTGTTTTATTAACAGTATCCAAAGGGGACCTCTCGGACATTTGTGAAAACACTGCATATGCTTACCAGACTGCTTATTTACTCGGCTGGCATTAATTTCTGGCTGGCTTCCATGTCATCACAAGACTTTCCTATTACAATGTGCTCTTTAGAATACTGCGATTCATTGTTTATTCCCTCTGCAACTGGTTAGAGGTCCAAGAGAAATGGAGACCTGAGTATCCTGCCATGTACATGTAGCTAGAGGTACATACATACTATGTTGATGCTTGTCTCTAGTAAACAGAATTCCAACTAGAGGATTTGCTATTCTAGGATATTATCTTTTCATTAGTAAAACTTTCTCATTTCATGTTCCTAACTATAAAATTCAACAATTCCTTCAATGAATCTAACCCTAAGTGTGCTTTGTTCTAATATTCTTAAAAATAGAAAAAAAAACTTCTCTAACTTAATCATATAAATTTCACAACTTCTTTATAATACAGACTGATAAAAGGAAGTTCTATAATTTCTAGTGTTTTGGAACATTAATCAGAAACCTGATTAACATTCTAACGAATTTTGTACATCTGTTTGTGAAACTGTAGCTGCTAGTTTGATAATGGACTTCCTCTTCCAAATATCTTTTAAGTCAAATTCCCTTGGTAAAGAATGTTTTAATCTAACCCATTTTTAAGCAAAATGTTTCAGTGTTATCTTTAAGAGGCCACATTTACTATTTGGCTCTTTTGTTCTTCCTGAATATACTCTAAATGTTTCAGCACACAGATTCACAAATATCCTCATTTTCATGCTTGTCCCTCTCTCCCTTATTCCTGTATCTACTTTTCTGTCCCTGCAAAGATAGCAGCTTAAAATAGCGACTGATTCTAATACTAGATCCTACCAGCACAGACACTGCTATCATCTGGCTTCCCTCGACAACTTCAGAGTATCTCCAACTATGCCAGAAAGAGCCAAAGGCTGTTGCTGGGTGGTGGCAGCAACAGGTAGAGGAGGACTTAGCAAAGCCAAGGGTTAGCCTCAACTGCCTAGAGACAGAATGTAGTTACTAATGAGCTTCTGGCTTCCTTCTCTAAGTAAGAAAAGAGTCTGGGGTGTCAAGGTTCTGTGAAGTGAGGGACTGTTCTCCATCCCTCTTGGTTGCAGAAACTCTCTGGATTCTTGAGCAATCTCCATTGACCTAGCCAAAGTAGAAGTCAAGCCACAGAACTAAATATTTTTGAAAATGCTTTTCCTGTAAGAGTGATTTAACTTAAAATTTAGCGTTAAAAAACATGACATTCCTGTGACCTAATTATAATAATATAGAAATATATACATTGATCAAATAACATTCTCCAAGATTTAAAAAAGACATATTGAAAACTATCTTATATTACATAGCAATAAGAAAGGGGTAGTACTATCCCTTAATACAGATCATAAAAGAGATGTTCTGAAAGCAATCTGAATTAACTACTGGTGTTTAAACAGCATTTATCATTTCATATTTACGAAAATGCTTCTGAAATATTCTCATGAACTGAACAGACTGTCAAAGATATGATTTTGTTTAAAGTCTCCCTAACAAATGTTAAAAAATGATGAAATCCTCTCTTCAGATTAGTTCATCAGAGTGGGGAGTCAGCATTGGGAAACTTCTTACATGTTTTATGAACTAATCTCTGTGCAATGAAAAAGTAAATCCCACAGGGTCCACTTCAAATCCAGTCTAGAAGCTTACTTCATTAAAGCAGTCACGGTGGGAAAGTTTCTTCTCCAACTGAACCCAAATCTGCCTTCTAACTCAGTGATTCACAAGTGAGGCAATTTTGCCCCCAGAGAGCATTTGTCAATATCTGTAGACATTTTTGGGTGCCACAACTGGGGGCGGGGTACTTTTGGCATTTAGTAGACAGAGGCCAGGGATGCTGTTGAACACCCTACAATACACAAGACTGCCCTCCATCTCCCGCTAACGAAGAATTATCTGACCCCAAATGTCAATAGTGCCATTAAGAAACTCTGCTCCAAATGCTGCTTGTTGATCCTAGGAAGGCTTTTTGAAGAAGAATGAGTCAACTCTTTTATTTCCCATATGTAGCACACTTAAAAAAAACTGAAACTCTACTACTCAGCTATTGTCACAAAAATGCTGGATAACTATGCCAAAAGTTATTGGCTACAGCTGCCACTGGGAGCATGAGTGGCCTAAGGCAGTGTTCATGGGAACCTAGGGTACAACTCCCTAATGGGAAACCCATCCTCTGGCAGTGGGCCGGGAGTGTGGGTTCTCGGGATTCTACTGCTTTGTATTAATGCTGTGTTGGCTTTACGACATTAACTAGGGCCTTTCCATGTTTGTCTCTGGCCTGGAATAGTTTCAGCACCATCAGATTTACCTTTTTTTTTTTTAAGTTGTTTGTTTGTTTATTTATTTATTTTGAGAGAGACAGAGAGTGAGCAAGCAGGGAAAGGGCAGAGAAAGAGACAGAATCCCAAGCAGGCTCCACACTGTCAGCGCAGAGCCCAACATGGGGTTTGAGCTCACAAACCATGAGATCATGACCTGAGCCTAAATCAAGAGTCAGACGCTTAACTGACTGAGCCACTTAGGCATCCCAAGATTTACCTTTAAGTGTTTGCTCCAAACCAGCTCTCAAACCGTTCATTCCTAATGCTATATATAAACCAAAAGTAAGCACAAAAGAACTTGGATGGATATTTAAATGAAAGTTGGAGATAAAATGTGTAGTTGGCCAAAAGAACTTGGATGGAGATTTCAATGAAAGTTGGAGGTAAGATGTGTAGCTGGACTGGATGTGAGTTATAAGAAAAAAGGAAAAATTGTGCCAAGAAAGGAATTGTGCCAAGGTTTTTGCCTGAGCAAGAGGAAGGATGGAAGGGCATCAATTGAAATGAGGAAGACTTCTTAAGAACATCACTTTAAAGATGTTGTTGCACTGTTTTCTGTCCTCCAGAATTACTGATGAGAAGTCAGATTTTCAAATCATTGTTCCATTCAATGTAAGAAGAAAAAAATCCCCCAAAGATGGAAAATCAACATCTGAAACTGGGAATTCAATCTCAAGATTGATATATTCAAGTAAAGGGGCACCTGGGTGGCTCAGTCTAAGCATCTGACTTCGGTTCAGATCATGATCTCGCCGTTTCCGAGTTCAAGCCCCGTATCAGGGTCTGTGCTGACAGCTCAGAGCCTGGAGCCTGTTTCAGATTCTGTGTCTCCCTCTCCCTCTCTGTACCTGCCCACTCATGCTCGCTCACTCTCTCTCTCTCAAAAATAAAAAACATTAAAAAGTTGAAAAAAATATTCAATATTCAAAGTTAATATTTGAGTAAACCTTTGTAAATCAAAATCTTTGTATATCAAAATATTTTTTGATATTTTGATGAAATAAAATATATCTTCTTTGGTGAAGAACTGCAGAATAATGAAAAAGCTGATAAAATCAAATAGACCTATCTCTTAAAATAAACCTCAAGGTTGATTAATTCCTTAAAAAAGAACCACAAAGATTTCTAAACATTTATGCATAAAATACAAAAAGTCTGGTTCCAGGAAATTTGGCTAAGACTTGCTCCAGTAATAGCACTCAGAGTACTGAGGAAAACCTCAGAGTACACCAGTGAAACATATTACAATATGAAAGATTTCCCCAGAAATGATGCAATGCAACGGCCCTGATGTGAACATTCTAGTTCTCTTTAGAAGAACCATGGAGAGGCAGGGGAGCAAACTGGCACCACTGATCCCAGAAGTGAAGAGCATCCTTGGTGACGAGAAGTAGGCACAGAACAGATCAGCAAATGCCAGGACTCCCAGAACATGCTCCCAACACAGCAACGGAGCTCACAGGATCACGCTGAGGTGACTGAGAAAGGCCAGACTGGTCAATAAAGCTGGAAACAGGGTGGGTTCCCCCCCCCCCCCTTTCAAACTTGTAAATAGTGAGGTAGTGGAAAAAATATATGTCCCTATGGGACTGAAGGAAAAAAAGATACTATATCAGATGATATTCCAAAAATGTTACTTTTATCCAGCGCAAATCATCTGCAGAGTAATATCCTGCTCATCACTGCTATGAAAAAATTCTCTGGGAATTTCTCTAGGAAGAAAAAGAAACTAAACACAAAAACACCAAAAATTAAAGGCAGTAGTGGATGAAGAAAATAAGGACTTATTCACATGCAAAGAAGAAGAAACATGGCCTGAAGAAAAATCAGCAGAAGCCAGTAGACTGCCTGAGCCGCATAGGGGTCAGCAGGGGCCAGCCACTCAGCCATGTGACAGAAAAGACATCAGTGTCTCAGAAAGTAGCCTGGAACATATCTGAAAGAGCCACCAAGTCTTAGAGCCACAGCCTGCGTTGTTCTTTTCAGCCAAACTGTGAAGCAGCCTCCTGAGCTGCCTGTTTGCACAGTGCCTGAAGACGGTTGTCGGTGCTCTGCATCCATGATAACGTATCACAAGCTGCTAGTCTCTAACAAGCCAAGGACATTCCAACAGTAGAGTTTCCCATTCTCTGTTACATGGACAGCTTGAAGGAAAGACTATTATGCTACTGATATAATGAAAACATAACAAAAAAATATATGTGATGACAACACTGATGACATATTACTGCATCACAAGCAGTGGCAGATAGCTCTGATAATTTATTCTAAGAAATTAAGATTCTAATACATTCAGAAAAGAGTAGGAATTGCAGATTAATCTCCATTGTTAAAAACTTTCTCTGTATCATTAATAGATGTTAATCTATTAGTCTACCACTTTGTAATTGGTAAGACAGTCATTTGAGATAATGTTGCTTACAAAGAGCTTTCATTTAAAAGTCTAAACACCTGGGGCATCCGGGTAGCTGAGTTGGTTAAGCATCTGACTTCAGATCAGGTCATGATCTCACAGTTTATGAGTTTGAGCCCCACATCGGGCTCTGTGCTGACAGCTCGGAACCTGGAGCCTGCTTCAGATTTGTGTCTACCTCTCTCTGCTCCTCCCCTGTTCACGCTCTCTCTCTCTCTCAAAAATAAACAAACATTAACAAAAATAATAAAAGTCTAAACATATAACAAACTGACATATTATAAGGATTATACTTAAAATATTATAGGAAAAAAAGGAAACTCACTGGGTTATAAGAGTCATGTTCATTGGTCTAAAGGTCTCACTGACTGTGCTCTGGCTGATTAAGGTTGGGCTCAGCCGGGCAGCACTGCTACAGGCTGCTACAGCTGCATGCAAGTCTATGCGGGACACGTTCTCATGGCACATGACCAGAGTCCAAAGAGGCAGGCCCAACCATAAAGTGCTTTTTTGGCCTCTGACTTACCTTACATCCATTAATTAACCAACTCACGTCACATTACTGCGTGTAACCTCAAGCGCAGAGAAGTACATCCTGGCCACGACAGGCCATGCAAGGATGTGGATGCGTAATTCTATAACGGGAATGACAAATTGGGACAAATATCGAATCTCCTGTGTTCCTCTTACTTTTATTTTCCTTCAGGCTCAACATTCCTCTTCCTTCAATCAGTCCCCATCGGACACAGCTTCTAGGTCTTTCACCATACTCACAATGTTCTTCTGTACCAATTTTAGTTCTTTAGTATTCCTGTTAAATCACAATGCTCAGAACTGAACATGATGATCTGACCTGTGCTGATTTCTCCTAGTGAGTGGGTACAATGTTTAAGACCTTACCTAGATAGGAGCACTGCCAAGAAAATATAAATGAAATGATTTGGGGAAGTTTTAAAAATAAAATATTAGCTGCCCTTCTTACTGAGTACCAGTTAAAGACATTTTTCTTCTAAAGCATGAGACACAATTCAGAGTAATAAACCCAGATTCCACATAAACTAGAGAAATTATCCTCCAAATCCTGTTTTTTAATTTCAAGAACCAAATTCTCTACCCTGATAAGAACGACTTTCCTACCTTTATGCCATTTTACAGTTTATTCAATTATTTACTCTCTAAATTAATTTCATTTAATTCAGTACAACTCGGAGCTAGGCATCATTTTTGTTCTTCTTGAAATATGAGGAAATTTTGTTTGGGGGATGGGAGGGGGGAAGGGCGGGTGATGGGTACTGAGGAGGGCACCTGTTGGGATGAGCACTGGGTGTTGTATGGAAACCAATTAGACAATAAATTTCATATTTATTTATTTTTTTTAAATGTTTATTTATTTTTGAGACAGAGAGAGACAGAGCATGAACGGGGGAGGGGCAGAGAGAGAGGGAGACACAGAACCGGAAACAGGCTCCAGGCTTTGAGCCATCAGCCCAGAGCCCGACGCGGGGCTCGAACTCACGGACCGTGAGATCGTGACCTGAGCTGAAGTTGGACGCTTAACCAACTGAGCCACCCAGGTGCCCCATAAATTTCATATTTAAAATAAATAAATAAAAGCCAAATATAAAAGAAAAAAAAAAGAAAGATGAGGAAATTGAGGGTTAGACAGAAGTCTAGTACTTCCTTTACCCAATGAACAACGTCTTTCTTACCTCCAGGACAGTAGGGAAAAGACCTCTTCCCTCCACCTAGTACATTCTTCCCTGACAACCTCCTTCTTTTGCCTGCCTAGCTATTATTCATCTTTCAGTTTCTACTCAAATAGCACTTTCTCCATAAGCTGTGCCCAGCTTTCATTTTTTCATCAATATTTGAGAAATAAAGGACTCCACGAGGTGCTGGTGTGAACAAAACAGATACAGTCCTTGCGCTTAAAAGGCTTTGCATCCAGCTGGAGAGAAAGACATAAATAACTACACACTTGACCACTTAATAACAACTGCAGAAAGTACTAAAAAGGCAAGCACAAGGTCAACTGAGCATGGGTCAGGGCTTGACTTTTGTGTGCTCATGGCTCTTCCTCATCATAACATTTATCACACTTTACTATAATCAGCTGTTTGTCTTCATCCCCCACTAAGAGTGGAAGGCACAGACACCAATTAAGCTGTATTTTCATAGCTTGGTATAACTTCTGTTTGATAAAAATACTTAATATTCCTGTGTGGAATGAGTGATTAAATGATCGAATGGACTTGCCCAAAATACTAAATTAATGAGCCAGAAAAAGACTTGAACTTAGGACTCCAATTTCCATATTTTTGCCTCTATACAGCATTACTAAGATGGTAATGACTCTAATAAAATTTAATGCTCGCCTGCTACACAACTATAAATAAAAATAATTAACTTAGAAATACATATCATTTATAAACTATGCCTACTTGTAACACAAAAATTTATGTACAGACAGGTATTATATACAGTGTATCTCTGACACTAACATAGTGACCCCATAGGCCCTATTCTGATTACTACTTAGGCATGTGTAATGACATATGTTAAACTAACATATAAACTTACAGATTTAACTAACAAATTAAAAATGAGCTCATGGCAGGGTGCCTGCGTGGCTCAGTCAGTTAAAAAACTGACTCTTGGTTTTGGCTCAGGTCATGATCTCATGTTCGTGGGACTGAGCTCCATGCTCAGTGCGGAGCCCGTTGGGGATTCTCTCTCTCCCTCTGTCTCTGCCCATCTCCCACTCGCACATGTTCTCATTCTCTTTCAAAAATAAATAAACTTAAAAAAAATGAGCTTATACCTAAATAAGTGGTTACAATAGCAATTATAAATAACATATACAACAAACACAAAATATATACAAATCTGAGGTTATTATTTTATTTTATTTTTTTTTTAATTTTTTTTTTTTAACGTTTATTTATTTTTGAGACAGAGAGAGACAGAGCATGAATGGGGGAGGGTCAGAGAGAGGGTGACACAGAATCTGAAACAGGCTCCAGGTTCTGAGCTGTCAGCACAGAGCCCGACGCGGGGCTCGAACTCACGGACCGTGAGATCATGACCTGAGCCGAAGTCAGACGCTTAAGCCACCCAGGCGCCCCTGAGGTTATTATTTTAAAATGCAAAGAATTATCCCTAGGTATTTTATGCTTCTTGGTGCAATTGTGAATGGGATCAGTTTCTTCATTTGTCTTTCTGTTGCTTCATTATTAGTGTATAAGAATGCAACTGATTTCTGTACATTGATTTTGTATCCTGCAACTTTGCTAAATTCATGTATCAGTTCTAGCAGACTTGTGGTGGAGTCTATCTGGAAAACAGTGTGGAGGTTCCCCCAAAAATTAAAAATAGACCTGCCCTATGACCCAGCAATAGCACTGCTAGGAATTTACCCAAGGGATACAGGAGTACTGATGCATAGGGGTACTTGTACCCCAATGTTTATAGCAGCACTCTCAACAATAGCCAAATTATGGAAAGGGCCTAAATGTCCATCAGCTGATGAATGGATTAAAAAAATTGTGGTTTATATACACAATGGAGTACTACGTGGCAATGAGAAAGAATGAAATATGGCCCTTTGTAGCAACATGGATGGAACTGGAGAGTGTTATTATGCTAAGTGAAACAAGCCATACAGAGAAAGACAGATACCATATGGTTTCACTCTTATGTGGATCCTGAGAAACTTAACAGAAACCCATGGGGGAGGGGAAGGAAAAAAAAAAAAAAGAGGTTAGAGTGGAAGAGAGCCAAAGCATAAGAGACTCTTAAAAACTGAGAACAAACTGAGGGTTGATGGGGGGTGGGAGGGAGGGGAGGGTGGGTGATGGGTATTGAGGAGGGCACCTTTTGGGATGAGCACTGGGTGTTGTATGGAAACCAATTTGACAATAAACTTCATATATTGAAAAAAAATGCAATGAAAATGTCTTCAATGAATAATTCAGAGTTTATGTTCCAAATAATGATGCTGTAACAAATAAGAAACTCTTGCATATAATAAAATGACAGCTGTTCTTTATTTCTATAGGTCATATTCACAGCATGGTCAACCTGCCATCCTAACAGCCAGAGACATTAAAATACTTCATTTTCTTTGGAATATTGCATTTTCTCTTGCATTTATAGAAATTGCAAATACAATCCCCAAACTGCTAGCACATCTTTCTTTCACTTTCTTCCAAAAGAATCATCTTCAGCTAGTCTTATGAAAGGGAATTAGCACCATCTAGCGAAAGAAGCTGGCAGAAAAAGAAATTCCATTAGGAGAATGCTACGTGAACCAAACTGCTTAGGTAGCAGTATAATAGGCCAATTTCAGAAAATACAGAAAAGCGTAGCAGTAATACTCCCTCCTGATTATGTTTTGTTCATTTATACTAGACTCTAACAGACTTTAGCTATTAACATTACATTTATTCTAAAAACCTAATGTTCATTATAATTCCTTTAAAAAACTGCCGGAAATGCTGTAATTATGGAATGCTTACGATGAAGAAAATTAGATTTGTTGGAGATGCCTCTAAATAAGTCCAACCCATGAACTTGTAGCCAGATGTAATGGGCCCTGACTTAATCCCTGGAAAGAAGAGACCTTAGCAAGTCATGCATTTTTGTATAAAGAAGATCAGTTTGGTGGCTGCCTGCATATAGGACAGATTCATATGAAATGTGTGCTGAGGAAAGACTAAGCAGTTGGGAGTTGATGGTAGTAATCTAGACAGGAGATACCAAGGCCTGGACTAAAATGAAGAACAAGAGTCTACTGGGTTTGGGGATCACTAAAACAGTCAGGACGACTAAATTACCTCAGCAGCTTAATTTGTTTTTATTTAAATTTCAGTTAACATACAGTGCAATCATAGTTTCAGGAGAATTCAGGGATTCATCACTTACATACAACACCGAATGCTCATCACAAGTGCCCTCCTTAGTACCCATCACCCATCTAGCCCATCTCCCACACACCTCTCAGGCAACCCTCAGTTTGTTCTCTATTGTTAAGAGTCCTTTGTGGTTTGTTTCCCTCTCTCCTCTCTTTTCCTCCTTCCCATATGCTCATCTGTTTTGTTTATTAAATTCCACATATGATTGAAATATATGGTATTTGTCTTTCTCTAACTTATTTCGCTTAGCACAATACATTCTAGCTCCATCCACATTGCTGCAAATGGCAAGATTTCATTCTTTTTGATGGCTGAGTAATATTCCTCTGTGTAAGGAATGTGGGCTCTCTCCATAGTTTGGCTATTGTTGTTAATGCTGCTATAACACTGGGGTGCATGTGCTACATTCAATCTGTATTTTTATATCCTTTGAGTAAATACCTAGTAGTGTGATTGCTGGATTGTAGGGTAGTTCTATTTTTAGTTTTTTGAGGAACCTCCATACCTGTGGCAGTTTTTAAAATTTGGGCATACCTTCCAATATCTGGTTCTACTGCTACCTTAAATTGTATTAAAACAGTTATTCCTTTTTTTTTTTTTTTTAGTCTCATTTTCTCTGCCAGAGGGTAAGATCCTTGAGGACAGAAATTCCTTTAGTATAAGATGTTAAATATTTTTTTTAATCTTTATTTATTTTGAGGGGGGAGGGGCAGAAAGAGGAGAGAGAGAATCCCAAACAGGCTCTGTGCTGTCAATGCAAAGCCCAATACGGGGCTCATTCCACAAACCATGAGATCATGACCTGAGCTGAAACCAAGAATTCAACACTTAACCAACAGAGCCATCCAGGCACCCCATAAGACGTTAAATAATTTTTAATTAATAGAACGTGTTTATGGGGGACACTTATTTTAATGATATAACTTGTGGAGAAAAAAATACAATGGAATTTTCTTAAAACTATTTTTAAAAGATTCTTCTTGAACATTTAAGATAAATTTTATATTATGTACATTATCAACTCTAAATGTATGATCATGGCAGCATGACGACAATTTTTACCTGGTGGATGAAAAAGCAATTTGAAATGAGGTGGTCCTTTTATACTGTATCTTTGAATAAAAAGGTCAACTCATCTCAACAAGATACTACGAAATCAAATCGAGTAGTACATTAAAAGATTTATTCACCACAATCAACTGGGATTTATTCCTGGGCTGCAAGCGTGGCTCAATATTTGCAAACCAATGTGATACATCACATTAATAAAAGGATAAGAACCATATGATCTATCTTCTCAACAGATGCAGAAAAAGCATGTGACAAAATATAGCATCCATTCTTGATAAAAACCCTCAACAAGGTAGGGATATACGGAACATATGTCAACATCATAAGATCATATACAAAAAACCCACAGCTAATATCCTCAACGGGGAAAAACTGAGAGTTTTTCCTCTATGGTCATGAATAAGACAGGGATGTCCACTTTCACCAACACTATTTAACATAGTATTGGAAGTCTTAGCCTCAGCCAAAAGAAATGAAAGGCATCCAAATTGGCAAGGAAGAAGCCAAACTTGCAGATGACTTGATACTCTGTAGAAATCCTGAAAGATCCTACCAAAAAACTGCTACAACTAATAAATGAATTCAGCAAAGTTGCAGATATAACATCCACGTACAGAAATCTGTTGCATTTCTATACACCAACAATGAAGCAGCAGAAAAAGATATCAAAGAAACAATCCCATTTGCAGTTGCACCAAAAACCATAAGATAACTAAGAATAAACTAACCAAAGAGGTAAAGTATCTGTACTCTGTAAACTATAGAACACTTATGAAAGAAACTGAAGAGAATACAAAGAAATGGAAAAACATTCCATGCTTATGGATCGGAAGAACAAACATTTTTAAAATGTCTATACTACACCAAAACAATCTACACATTAAATGCAATCCCTATCAAAATACCACAAGCATTTTTCACAGAGCTAGAACAAACAATCCTAAAATTTGTATGGAACCACAAAGACCCTGAATAGCCAAAGTAATCCTGAAAAAGAAAAGCAAAGCTGGAGGCATCACGATTTTGGACTTCAAGCTATGCTACAAAGCTGTAGTCATCAAGACAGCATGGCACTGGCACAAAAACACACACACACACAGATCAGTGGAACAGAAGAGAAAACCCAGAAATGGACCACAACTATATGGGCAATTAATCGTCAACAAAGCAGGAAATAATATCCAATGGAGAAAAGACAGTCTCTTCAACAAACGATGTTGCAAAAACTAGACAGCAACATGAAGAATGAAACTGGACCAATTTCTTATACCATACACAAAAATTCAAAATGGATAAAAGACCTACATGTAAGACAGGAAACCATCAAAACCCTAGAGGAGAACACAGGCAGCAACCCCTCTGACCCACTTTTTATGAGACATGTCATCCGAGGCAAGGGAAACAAAAGCAAAAATGAACTATTGGGACCTCATCAAGATAAAAAGCTTCTGCACAGCCAAGGAAACAATCAAAACTAAAAGGCAACCAACGCAATAGGAAAGGATAGATATTTGCAAATGACATATCTGATAAAGGGTTAGTATCCAAAATCTATAAAGAACTTATCAAATTCAATATTCAAAAAACAAATAATCCAGTTAAGAAATGGGCAGAAGACATGAATAGACATTTTTCCAAAGAAGGCAGCCAGATGGCTACCAGACACATGAAAAGATGCTCAACATTACTCACCATCAGGGAAATACAAATCAAAACCATGATGAGATACCACCTCACACTCGTGAGAATGGCTAAAATTAACAATACAAGAAACAACAGATATTGATGAGAATGTGGAGAAAGGGGAACGAACCTTCCAGCACCGTTGGTAGGAATGCAAACTGTTGCAGCCACTCTGGAAAACAGTGTGGAGGTTCCTCAAAAAATTAACAATAGATCTACCCTATGACCCAGCAATAGCACTGCTAGGAATTTACCCAAGGGATACAAGAGTGCTGATGCATAGGGGAACTTGTACCCCAATGTTTATAGCAGCACTTTCAACAACAGCCAAATTATGGAAAGAGCCTAAATGTCCATCAACTGATGAATGGATAAAGAAACTGTGGTTTATATACACAATGGAATACTACTTGGCAATGAGAAAGGATGAAATATGGCCTTTTGTAGCAATGTGAATGGAAATGGAGAGTGTTATGCTAAGTGAAATAAGTCACACAGAGAAAGATACCATATGTTTTCACTCTTATGTGGATCCTGAGAAACTTGACAGAAGACCATGGGGGAGAGGAAGGAAAAAAAAAAAAAGTTAGAGAGGGAGAGAGCCAAACCATAAGAGACTCTTAAAAACTGAGAATAAACTAAGCGTTGATGGGGAGTGGGAGGGAAGGGAAAGTGGGTGATGGGCATTGAGGAGGGCACCTTTTGGGATGAGCACTGGGTGTTGTATGGAAACCAAGCTAACAATAAATTTCATAAAAAAAAAAATTCTGATTCAAAAGCACACATGCACCCCAATGTTCATAGCAGCGCTATCAACAACAGCCAAACTGTGTAAACAGGCCAAATGTTCATCGGCTGATAAATGGATAAAGAAAATGTGGTATGTATATACAATGGAATATAACTGAGCCATCGGAAGGAATGAAATCTTGCCATTTGCAACAATATGGATGGAGCTAGAATGTATTATGCTTAGCGAAAAAAGAGAAGGACAATTAGCTCGCTCATATGTGGAATTTAAGAAAAAAACAGATGAACAAATGGAAGGGGGAAAAATAAAAGAAAAAAGAGAGACGGGAACAAACCATAAGAGACTCTTAATGATAGAGACAAAATTGAGGGTTGATGGATGGAGGTGGGTGAGGGATGAGCTAGATGGGTGACTGGTACTAAGGAGGGCACTTGTTGTGATGAGCACTGGGTGTTGTATGTAAGTGGTGAATCACTGAACTCTACTCCTGGAACCAATACTGCACTTTATGTTAACTAACTGAAATTTAAATAAAAATTGAAAAGCAATAAAAAAAAAAGGTCAACTTCTCTACTATCATTTTTTCCTCTCAATTTCTTTTTTCAAAGAATGTCGCATGATTTATTTTTAAATATTCAGAAGCAGGAAAACTATTAATTTCTTTTCAGATACATACATGAAGGTAAAACTTTCATGTTTTACCTTCAGAACAAAATACGTATATAAGTTAAAAAAAAAAAACAAACCCTACCTTTCAAACCCGGTTAACCTAGGGAATTAATAACACAAAGTCAAGGCAATAGTTACCTGTGGGGAAGAAACAATGAAAAACAAGGGATTCTAAGGTTCTATTAGTGTTCTAGTTCTTAAGGAAAAGGGAAGATTTGTTGTTAGTCTCTAAATGATACGGGTATGTTTAAATATACATTGTAGACGCATAAACATCACATTAAACAACCATTTTCCCTCCCAATTTCAAAATCCAGTTATACTGCCTATCCCAAAAAGGGGCCAAGATGACTAAGTAAAGACTACTGCTTATACTGAAAATAAATACAAACTAATAAAAATCAAAAAGCATATATCCTATAAAAATTCACTTACAATATATCAACTACACAGCAACATTATTAGTACACAAAAATAAAAATAAATTTTATGTATGCTAAATTCCACCCTAAAATCCTAAATACCCTAACCAAATTTTTATTTTCCTAGGTCCTTTACTTCTTTTTTTTTTTTTTTAATGTTTATTTTTGAGAGAAAGAGAGAGCACACACACATGTGAGTGGAGGAGGGGCAAAGAGAGAGGGAGACACAGAATGTGAAGCAGGCTCCAGGCTCCTGTGCTATCAACACAGAGCCCGATGCAGGGCTTGAACCCACCAACTGTGAAATCATGATCTAAGCCAAAGTCAGACACTTAACTGACTGAGCCACCCAGGCGCCCCTCCTAGGTCCTTTCCTTCTGATGTCTAACAGTATTTTGCCTTTAAAAGGTATCACATAAATTTATATTCACTTGAATTCCTAAGCCAGGTAACTTCAATAAGGATGATCATTTAGACCAGAAGACTTGACATTCACAACTGGTAGGCACATACCTGAATTTAGGAAGAACTGAGGAGAGTCTCCATGAATGCCCACTGTGCCTGGTCCCAAGGAGTCAGAAAGGGTATTTACAAAGGAAAATACTCCACTCATGATTCCAAAACCCAAGCCAGAAACTAAAGAGGAAGAAACACACTGTTAGACCCTTTTTATGTTATGATTTCTCTTCAAATAAAATTTCCAAGGATTAGAGAATATTATTTTTTAAAGGAGAAAAAGGACACATGCTATTGGAGAAGCTGTGGAGAAAGCTGGCTCAGAAAAGATGAGTGCTTGGCTAAATGATAAATAGAGCAAGAATGGTGTAAAAGGAAGGGAAATAAACAGTGGAATGTAGCAGAGAAATGAAAAGGAGAGAAAAAGATCTAGAAAGGCACAGAAGCAATAGGCAAGGCAGAGAAAGACACTGCTGAAGTTCTGGCTTTGGTTTATGTTAACAGTCTGTAGAACTAATTTTCAACCTTGACCACACATTACAAACATCTGTGCAACTTTTAAAATTGAACAGATCTCTTCCCTTTCCTCATGGCAACTCTATTTAATTATTCCAGAGTGGGTTTTAAACATGAATATATTTTAATGCCTCCCCAGTAACACTAATGTGCAGCCAGGGTTGGGAACTGGGAGCTTAGGACAAGAGAATCAACACGGATAAACTATGTACAGATTCCTCCTAACTCTGCCTCCTACCATTCGTGGGAGGGGGAGGCTAAGGAAAGTTGGAGGTAGGTCTTTGAAGATGAAAAGGTCAAAAACTAAGAGGTCAGAATGTTGAGCTGTCATTACTTTATCAATATCATTTTTAAAACAGTGTTTAGATTTGGTCTGCCAGGCATAGAGTAAGGGAGTTAATACTTCTCTTGTTTTGGTTAATGTTTCACACCTTAAAGTCTATAACTGTATTCATCTTTGCACACCTATGTCATAATGTATATAGTCAGCTCTCCAAAAATTAATAAGGTAAAATTAAATAAAGCTAAATAAAATGAAAAAAAAAAAAGTCTGAGGGTTCAAAACTGGAACTGATCTTGAGGGATGACTGGATTATAGAAAGTAATTCCTGGGTCAAACAAAGGTGATTCAACTTAGGGACCTAGATCCAGTCTTTAAAACATAATTCTGAAAGAAGACTATACAAGGGTATTAATTATTTAATATGAAAAGTCCTCCTAGTATAGCCAAAGTCATGGTAACCATCCAGAGAAGAGAAACATCACTTAAAAACTGTTAGGGTGTATACATATTAGAAACCCAAGTTTCAAATCTAGTTAATATTTAATGGACACACAGATCACCTGCATAATTATTTTTCTTTATATAATGGTCCTGAAAAGCTAGAAAAAGACACAATGTACACCAACAGGCCAAGGCAGGGATAAAATACTATTTAAAATCTACAAAGACATGAAAGTAAAAATGGCTCTTATGCCAGGCATGGTTTTTTCTCTTGACGACAACATGCAGTTCCAACTTACCATAGGCCAGCAATCGCATAGAGGGTGCTGTCTCATCTGGGTTTATACTCCTCAAACCCTCATTGGCTTTTCTAAAATAAAACCATACAGACAATTTTTTAAAAGGAAAATAGCATATCAGGAAAATACACAAAATATTTCAAAACCTAGATGCTTATTGAGGTTTCTAATCAGGTTATACTCTAAATCTAAAATCCATTTAAACGAAACCCAGAAAATTTTCAATTAACTTAAATCAATCGAAATTTACAACCAACATTTTGCCTTTTATCTGACTTTCATGTAGAAGAGAAAAAAATAAGAAAAATGTAAGTAAACAAGCCATCAAGGATTGGGTTTAGTAAGAAAAAAAGTATGGTTCTGACTACTTTCTGAGCTCAATAAATATTTAATTCAATATCCTATGGCATCTATCACTCTGAATTGTTTTCTCTTTCAAAAGTACTATATCTTCAATCCCAGTTTAGTGGTACTTTATACTATCTCCTGCCTGGGTTATAGTTATGTTGCTACCCTCCCTTCTACCTTCCACTTCATAGGACCTAAATTATACTCATCCTCCAAAGTCTCACTGACTCAGCAGTGTCTCAAAGAAACCACCTTTGCCAGTGACTGGTGATTGCTATTATCTCCTTACCCCTTTTTTTTAATGCTTATTTTTGAGAGACAGTGTGAGTGGGGGAGGGGCAGAGAGAGAGGAAGACAGATAATCTGAAGCAGGGTCCAGCTGTCAGCACAAAGCCCTACATGGGGTTTGAACTCACGAACCGTGAGATAATGCCTTGAGCCAAAGTTAGACACTCCACTCACTGAGCCACTCAGTGAGGGATCTAGGTCCCTAAGGTGCTCTACTTTCTTATTCTTAAATCCTAGAATACCCATGGTCTGAACTCTTATATGAGTACTTAACCTGGTCTTCGGATGATAAAAGTATTGAACATATTTGTTTCATATCCCGATCAGGCTTCAGATAAGAAATAATCAGAGGAGAATAAAATGCTGCGCTCAGAAAAGGAGATAAATGAATACCTAAATGAAACATTAAAATATTGCTCAATGTGAAATGATCTTCAGAGTGATCATATCTGTGCTGTGAACAATTCAGAAACTTACCATGAGTCCCTGCTCCCATGCAGATGTATGTAGGAATGCAAGACGTGGCTGGTCTGTTCCACTACTGTCACTATTACTAACATTTGTTGGCTAGAAACTCTGCAACAATGATCCTGACTCCAAGGATATCTACATTATATTTATTATAAAGTATATCTGTTAAAGCAATAAAGAAACTGAACATTTTAGACTGATTTCTTAGCAAATGCGGAAACAAAATGAGTTGGGTTAACTCTAAAAACAGAAAATTTAAATTAACCAAAACATACTTATATTCTGGGCATTGTATTAATTTAAATTTCAAGGTACACATATTCAGTACAGCTGGCTTATTCATTACATAAGTATAAATATCACGGATTTCTTTAAATTAAGGCAATGCGGGGACGCCTGGGTGGCTCAGTCGATTAAGCGTCTGACTTCAGCTCAGGTCATGATCTCACGGATTGTGAGTTCAAGCCCCGTGTTGGGCTCTTTTGCTGACAGCTCAGAGCCTGGAGCCTGCTTCGATTCTGTGTCTTCCTCTCTCTCTGCCCCTTGCCTGCTCACACTCTGTCTCTCTCTCTAATATAAATAAACATAAAAAAAATTTTTTTTTTAAAAAGTAAATTAAGGCAATGCAGAATTCAACCAAAATAGCAATAAGCATAATGAAAAAGGCCTTTTGCTTTTCCAGACTCAAGACAAACAATATGTGATGTCAGGGTACTCCATTTAGAAGCATTATTTGGTAGCAAGGACAGTGACATTAAGTGCCTGTCATCATCTTTCTCTGGAGCAGTAACCAACTAAAATGTTCAATTTTTCTAAATAAAATAAAATAACCTGTCACAAGAATGTTATTAAAGGCTAATTAAAGCTTAGAAAAAGGGGCACCTGGGTGGCTCAGTAGGTTAAGCATCTGACTTCAGCTCAGGTCATGATCTCAACAGTTCACGGGTTTGAGCCCTGAGTTGGGCTCTGTGCTGATTGCATGGAGCCTGCCTGGCATTCGTTCTCTCTCTCTCCCTTTCCGTCCCTCCCTGACTCGTGCTTTCTCTCTCTCAAAATAAATAAATAAACTTAAAAAAAAAAATAAAGCTTAGAAAAAAATGCTTAGAGACATATATGATAGTAATAATCTCTATCAACAAATGGACGTAAGAATACAACAGAATCATTAAATTTTGGAGGATCTGTTTAAATTGCTCAATAATGAATAAAAGATTTTTGCTATCTGGTATAGCAAAGTACTGCTATCACAAATATATTAAATATATAATTTCAAAAGTTTAATAAACTTCCTCATTCCACATTACAAATTTGTGAGAGGAAAGGTCAATGGCATTAACAGTTCTCAATGCTAACATTAGGAAATGAAAAAGTAGTTTCCATATTCTTGATGGACAGCATTTTTGACAGTTTTACTGAAGTGGAAAATTCTTTGTTTGCATTTATTACTATTTTCAAGAACATAAAAGAAAAAGTCCAATTTTTAAAATACAAACTTTGAAAAACTACTGATAAATCATGTTTTCTTTGTCTTCTTTTGTGTATGTGTAGTAAGAGACAAACAGTATCAAAAAATATGCATATAAACATTCCATTTTAGAAATTTTTAAAAATAGATTATGCCTTTTAAGAAACTATAGTAAAGAGTATCTTTTCTATGAATGGAAGATTTTCTAAAATTAGGAAATATTTATGGTATCAGCATTGTAAGACAAAATTGGATTAAATTGCAAAAGGTTAACCCAAGCCAACATTTTTTTAATGTATATTGTAGGCAATGTACAGGCCCATAATTTGGATTTTTTAAAAAATTAATATAGGAAGAGCTATTACTTGTGGCCACATGCCAGTTTCTCAGGGTACAACTCTTTGCTAGGGTGAAAATTATTATTCATTATTCAAGATGAAGTACTCTTCCTTAAAGCCTGACCCATGAAATAAAACTATGAGATTACAATGATAATTATTTTGATTCAATTTCATATATGTAAAAAAAAAAAAAAAAAACAGTGCAAAATGTTCACATTTTAATCTTGGCACCAAATTCGGATAGCAAATATGTGATTAAGGCAGTAATTTAAAGTTAAGAACCCACTTTAACAGTGAAGATAGTTAAAATATCGACTGAACCAAAGTTCCTATATTTAAATACAGCATAGCATAAGACAACAACTTAAATGTATTTATAGGTTAGTCATGAATAAAGTATCATAATAATTCTCAAACTTGTTTTAACACATAACTACGTGACAGCCAGTATGTCTAAAATGTGCTAGGAAGATACGGTACAATAATCCAAAGTTTCAGCAAAGATGCATTTTGCAATGGCAAATAAAGCCACCTATTATTTTTTAAACGTTTATTCATTTTTGAGAGACAGAGTGTGAGTGGGAGAGGGGCAAAGAGAGAAGGAGACAGAGAATCTGAAGCAGGCCCCAGGCTCTGAGCTGTCAGCATAGAGCCCAACACGGGACTGGAACCCAAGAACCGTGAGATTATGACCTGAGCCTAATTCAACCGACTGAGCCACTCAGGTGTCCTTAAAGGAACCTATGAATACAGGTTTGTCGTGTTACCTGGTTGCTAATTTTCAAAGGCCCTTTCAGAGGAGTAAACACGGTTTCCCCAGAAAGCCAAAGTGGCTTTACTGAACTTGCGGGCCTGAGAGCCATCAGACTGACCTGTAATTCCTTCCACATATGGCCCCACTCCCTCACTACCCTTATTAAAAATGGTAATGTTCAGCCTGTGGTCCTTTAGAAACATAGGACAGTGCAAAATAAAAGGCTGCATTCCAGGTAGACACCATGAAGAACGAAGGTGGTAAAGAACGGCAGATTTAGCCACTCCAGGCAAGTTGAATTACAGACCTAAAGCCCTAAGGGGTTATTAAACCCATATCCCTACACTGTAAAATCGTTCAAAATTAACCTACTTCAAAATCAGGATCATCATGTGGAAAATGTAAAACTAACATGAGCCAATGATGTTGCTGACAGGAAAAAAACAGTGCAATCTGAGGCTGAGTTGTTCAGAGGACAGTGCCCAGTCAAGGGTGGGAAGGGCCACTGCTTGGTACCACTTCGACCACAGCAGAGTACTGTGCTTGTCTTAAGCACAGGTGAACTCCAGGCACTAAAAACGGGGGTGTCTAGTGACGTAAAGAACAGAGATGGAATAGGTTTGGAAGCCATATCTACGTCTTCTGAGGGCCAGGTGAAGAAATGAGGTATGGGTAGCCTTGTAAGAGACAAGATGACAACCATGTTAACAAAGATTTCATTTGGCCATGTGGGGCAGAGGTCAGAAAGGGGGAGACTTTGTCTACCTTAATATATTCTAAAGTTAAAATTAAATTTTTGAATGAAAGTAACTGCTGCATACCAGAAACATCCACAGGTGAATAGATGGTCCATCTGTTAAGGGTACTGTACTCCTGTGGAAACTGAAAAGTAATTGTCGGTATTTTGTTTTTGCTCTTTAATATTTCCAGAAACTAGGGGAAATATCATTTTTAAACCTGTTCTAAGATAGAACTTTTGCTTTTAAACAGTAGCTTCCTGGGTTTGTTATTTGTAATTAAAACAGCTTCAGTGTTAAATTTCAATATCTGTTATTAAAAGCAACAAGTAAAAAAAAACAGAGAAGGCCTGGCATAGTGGCAAGAACAAATTATCAGAAGCCTATTATAAGAGATGTTGTTGAGGCTCTGTCTTGATTTCATCTATGAAATTCGTGGAATGCCTTAATCATCTCATTTGCAGAAATAAAAAGAGCACACATCACTTTATTAATTCTTACTACATAATCAAAGTCAACCTCATGACTGCCTGAAAGAAAACATGGTCCCAAGATCAAGCTGTGTTTCAAATCAGTGGTTTCATGTGAGGTCTTCATGGGTCCTACAGACAGCCTATGACCAAAAAATGAAACTCAAGACAGTGGCTTCTTTTTAAATCTATTTTTCTATTATAGATATGAAATGCCATGAACTATCACAAAATAAACCCCAGTTTTCCCCTAATGCATTTAAAACAGTGGTAGGCATAATCTCCACAAGAATTATTTATTTTAAGTGGCAGCAAAAAGAAGCACACAGAAATTCTAACCTGGAACAGTTTTTCTTGTTGTTTCAATAACTCTCTGGCTTATTTTTCTGGAAGACACTTATTATCTTCTAACATACAATGTATCTTCCTGTTCATTCATTTGTCATCTCTTTCCACTATAAAATAACCTCCGTGAAGACAGAAACTGTCTTTTAATCAGGATGTATCATTCCCAGTGCACAGGATAGTGCCTGGCACTAATTTAATTCTGAAGAAGTATTTTTTGAATGAGTGAATGAAGGAAGTTAAAATACTCAGTTAAAATATTCAGTATTTTCAGGCTGAAAATGTACAATCCCTTGACTTTCAACTCTGTTAGGAAGACACGGACCCTCAAACACCACACTATATTAACATTTTCAAACTACTAAATCATAATTCAAGTATAAATGCAAAAAAAGGTAAAGCAAACATTTAACTTACTTCAAAAGTTTATAATATGCAAATCGAAACATTTCTTGGACAAGGACGGAGACTAACACTCCCAAGATCAGCAGATATTTCTGTATTGGTCCATCTTTGTTGTCAGTAATGGTTCTTGCCATGAACCAAAAAAGGGACGAAAACAGCAGAGATACCAACCAGAAAAAAGCTCTGAAAATTAGAGGGAGGAAAAGGTTAAGTGAACAGGATTAATAAAGACTTAAAAGTGAAAAAAACAAACAAACAACCCCTACTTGAGAAGGAACAGATTTCCTGACTCCTTAACAAGGCGGCGGGGGGGGGGGGGTCCTCATAAAGTGATGCTTGGATCAACTGTTCTTCATCACTGGTTCGTTTTCCCCAGGGAGACGAACATGCCCTCCAAGAGGAACGTGAGATTTTTCCTAACATTTTTTTTTCCAGTGACTCTGCTATTTCTAAGTACATCTGCAGACTACCTGCCAAGGGCCATTTAGCTAGAAACTTGGTTATTTGCTACTCTTCCTAATTAAGGCTTTGCCCACTGATGTGTAAGTATGAGCCTTTTCCAGAAAAATGTCTACATCTCTATTAACACAGTGATTAGTATAAAATTCAGAGGTTGGAAACCGCTGATGGTTGAAAATCTAAATCAGCTTTCCAGTCCCGCTTTTGCAACATACCTGTGGATTTTAAATGATTATAACCAGCTTTACAAATCTTTTGCCCAAATCTCTATTGTGTTTAAAATGACACCTGTGATGCAGCACTTTCACTACAGCTGCGAGAGGTGAAACAGCTCAGAGAAGGTGGGAATCACTGGCCTACCAAGGCTGTTTCTCCTGGTACTAAGTGAGACTCAAGGGAGGAGGGGGACGTGGGGAGCCCCGGGAAGGCTGCAGGACAGGTGAGAACTGGGATTATGACCACCTTCGCCACCAGAGTTCAGTATTTACCAAGCTCCTGCCAGGAGATGCACTGACAGGTGCGTCGGTGTTTTCACAGGTTTCCAGCCTTTGGCTGTCCTTCTGGGGAGCATTAAGGAAAAAATCCGTAGCCCGAACCCCCCCCCCCCCCGCCAGACATTCCGAAGTGGCTGATCCGGGGTAGGGGGTGGGCATTACGTTCTAAAAGCACCTAAACCCCAAGTGCTAATGTGCTCTTAACCCCTTCGGGATTACAGATGCCTGTGAGAATCTGAGGGAAACTAGAGACCCCCCCCCCCTCAAGAAATATAAAAGGTGAATATGTGAACTTACCCACAATTTTTTCATGCAATTCTAATGGGTTCACGACTCACTAAAGCCCATACCCATGGACCCTCGGCAAAAACTCAGGAGCCTAGCATCAGGGTTTTCTGAGACCCAGTGTGAGCTCCTTCCCCAGAGCCCCCACTGTGGGGTCCCGGGGCTCCTGTTCTTTTCCCGCCGACCCTCGGAGGACGAGGAGTACTAGGGGACCGGGGTCCCGGCTCACCCCTCCCAACCTTTCCCCCCTCCAAGCCCAACAAGATCGAGCCGTTTGGTGCGGACGCCGGGGGTCGCCGGTATCTCCGGCGGGGGAGGGGAGCCCCGGGCCCGGGTTTCCCGGCGCAACCGCCTCACCCGATGATGAGGAAGATGACGCGCAACGGCTCAGTGGCGATGGTGAAGATGTAGAGAGCCAGCGCAGGCCCGAAGGCAATGAAGGCGCAGCCGAAGAACACGGCCGCCGTCATGGCGACCGCGGAAGCCGGCCCGGAGGCCTGGCGGGGACTCGAAGTACGCCAGGCGCCGACAGAGCTCAGCGCCGCGCGGGGGCGGGAGCAGGGCGCGACGGAGGCGGCTGGAGGCGGGGCGCGGCCGAGGGGGCTGGAGGCGGGACGGGGGCGGGGCGCGGCGGAGGGGGCTGGAGGCGGGGCGCGGCGAA